>NC_136312.1:9428390-9488086 GCF_964198595.1 Lampetra fluviatilis | reverse complement strand
AACAACTTGAATTGATTCCCTCTGCCAGGTGGTGGAGGGTTATAGTTATGAATTGACATTACATACGACACGATCAATTCAAAAAACAAACTAATTATGAAATCATATCGGTTGTGAATGTCTACCTATCAAATGAATGATTCTCATGGCCGAGATTCGTATCGTTTAGATTGGAAACTCATATTAAACAATGCATCTATGCATTGTGTGTATAGTGTATCTCCCACGTAAACCTGTAGATGTGTTACTGCAGTGCACTTATAGGATTCACATCCTTGCCAGAAGTGCTGGCACGTTCAATTACAAAAAAAATACGTTCAATTCTTCTCCTTGGATGGGCACATAATGTTAATAATTAATAGAAAAAATTAT
The DNA here is from genome assembly GCF_964198595.1 of Lampetra fluviatilis. Lineage (NCBI taxonomy): Eukaryota > Metazoa > Chordata > Hyperoartia > Petromyzontiformes > Petromyzontidae > Lampetra > Lampetra fluviatilis. Next base: position 9,487,714 of record NC_136312.1, on the reverse strand, counting down.
TGATTATTTTAATTCGTAAATATAGTGCATAAAAATTGAGAGTTTGAAACATGTAATCAATTTAAATCTGAAAATACTCTATCTGAAAAAAACGAAATCCCAAACGCTTCCATATTATTTATATCTGTCTGATAATACATCTATATATAGATACAATTAGCCATTGAGCTAGCGAGAATCTACCTTTCTGGCTATACATCTCATTTATCTATCGATCTCTCATTCTATCCGACTATCTTCATATAGATCTGCTATTTTACAAAAAAGATTAACAAAGTAATGCAACATTATCCGAATAACCTGTCGGGGATCGGCGCTGTGGAGGATCTATTATTTAAAATATATATTAATATACCCGGACATGTGTAATTTACAATGTCAAAGCCTGACTAATGATAGCCTATTTTACAGAACGGGTGGTCCGAGATGATTTTGTTCTTTGGCTTGCGCGATGCTTTTTCTCCTTTTTGCTTTACGCTTATGACTATATTTGAATTCACTCTTAACGTGCTCGAAATGGGCGTATTCAGGTGTAAACAAGAGGCACTCTGCACCTTTTGTACGGAAAAGCTGATAACTTTCTCGTTGGAAATGCTTCATATTGCATACTCAAGCACGTATGTGTGTTGAATTGCTATCGCACCGTATGTAGCGGTGTTTGCGAGGTACAAACAGGGACGCATTCCTATTATCTGAAAATGTACTCCACTTTATACGCGTATTAGGAAGAATTTGGGTGAGGTTAAGAGGACTTTCTCCATTACCGTGAAATTATCTGATTAATGTGTTTTAGAAATATAAAAAAATAACACGACCTTTGCTGTTTTAAATGGCTTCAAATTAATTGTGATTATATTACGTCCGTTTACTTTGCTCATATAAATCATTATTTTGAATTAGGATCATGCGTGCTTCGTTCATACATTTTAGAACAGGAGGAATAAATGTTTAATATCATCATACATGTGCTTTTTATTTTAAAGCACGTCGCACAGAAACATTCTTAAGGGTTAGCTTAATCAATTTTTCATACCAAGCACTTTAAACACATACATCACTATACATTACATCATGGTAAATTTTATATTTTAAGTGCCCGTGTAGGGGTTGATTTTTAGTTTATATTTAGTCGTGAGTGCAGGTATTATTTACCAGTGTTTCGCTTGCCATAGCAAAATGTTAATAAACAGACTCGCGAAACTCAACTGCTAGTGACATATGAAAAAAAAAATAATGGGCATACATTTTCCCATTTTAAAAGATGACACGCTATATCCTGCTCCTCTTCGATGGTTTGAATTACGTCTTTGACCTACGGATGTTCTGTAAACCGTGTGGCCTTCTTCCTTTCTTCCCTAAATGTGATTTCAAGCGTGCAGTCCTCTACCCCGTGCTGATGGTGGCTTGGGTAGGAGGCGTCACTTAAAATGGGTGACTGCCGGGCCTTGTGGACTTGTTACATCACAGAACGATGAGCGATGGGGTGGGAGGCCTTCATCCATCCGTGGATCGATCCCGATGAGCATGAAAGTGATAACATATTACACACTCTACATCGTCATCCCCGTCCATAAATGACGTCACGCGATTTTGGACGATTTTGGACCCCCCCTCCCGCTCGTCACACGGCGTCATAAAAAATCAGACCCCCCCCCCCTCAAATATGACGTCACAAAGCTCTGCCCCCCCCCCTAAAACCATATTTCCATTTTGAAAATAAAACATGCTTCAAATCGCTTTAAACTATTGTCATTGTAGTGGGTACTTAATGTGGCGCTGCACTCTGATGTTGAGGGAGAAAACATGTATTAAAAAGTCTATTTAATTAAGTAGAACATATTATCTATATTCATTTAAAGTTGCGCATTTTGATGTGACGTCACATTTCTCAAACCCCCCCCCCTCGTCACACATCGTCACAAATGTCTGACCCCACCCCCCCCCCTAAGTGCATGACGTCAGTCATGGACGGCCCCTTAGGTAAACAACAAACACGTTTCGTAAATCCTACTGAGCGCATGTTTCGCATTATCTTTGTGGTTTATTCGGTCGTATCTAGGTCATCCCAGCCCACCATTACCCAAGATAGTCACGAGATGACTGCACGTCTGTGTGCCGCGTCTCTCAGCGTGCCACTCAGTCCGGCCCCACAGGATACCACGTTTGGACACCCCTGTCACAAGCCGTCCATCCCTCACGTGTCCGTGTGTCCGAGTGAGCAGATGTGATTGGCTAACTCAAGTGCGTGCGTACGTGCAGTTCAGCCAATCAGTGGAGAAGACCATTAGGGGCATAAATCACAGTCTGAGTTGCACCTAAGAAAATAAAACTGTTTTACTTTATGTGGGCCAGCCTACGGACCCTCACTCAAATACATGTTCTGTCAGCTAAGCTATTCCCAGTAGTTTGGGGATCTGAGACCAACCAACAGCGTGTGGGTTTGCATTAATATCTGCGTAGTTGTGCTGTGTGTATATATGTGTACCCTGTACGTGTACAATATATGAGTGTGTATGGGGCAGCTGCCATGGTGCCATTGTTAGCAATCTGGACTTCCAATCCAGCGCGGCAGTTCAAACAATGATGGCAAGGTTCTGTGAAACGTTTAGTTAACCCAAAGCAGTCCCGTGACCTCTGTCAGTAAGCCTTCAACACTTCACGTGGCCTCAACGTGCACCTAGCATAGCACACGCACTGTGGTGAATGGTGGCTCTTGTTGTCTGCCTGTCTGTGTGTTTATGTAGTCTGCAGGCCGTAGTTGTGTTTCAGTGTTTCTGTGTATTCTGTATGTGTATGTATGTGTGTGTTTGTTTACATGTCTAATGACGACTTGACACACTTCTCTTGAGATGGCACTTCATTGAAGACACGTCCACTTGACATCAGGCGGAGACCCCCACTGCAACAGCCCCGAGTCACCCGCTCATCTCCCCCTTATATACCAACTCAGGCCACGCCCCCCTTCTCCATCATTCTCGCTGACTCTGGACGCTCGCTCCACCGGCAGGCTCCACCATCGTCTTCCATCGCCTGACCACGCCCCCCTTCTCGAACATTCCCGTAGCCACCAGTCCATTCACACTCGCAACTGACTCCCCTGTCATTATCTCCCGCGGCCACTAGTCCCTTCGCACTCACAGCTGATTCCCCTGTCATTACCTCTCGCGGCCACCAGTCCATTCGCACTCACAGCTGACTCCCCTGTCATTACCTCTCGTGGCCACTAGTCCATTCGCACTCACAACTGACTCCCCTGTCATTACCTCTCGTGGCCACTAGTCCCCTCACAGCGCATGCAGGCTCTACTGTCATTACACATGTACGTGTTGTCTATGTTTTTGTGTGCGCGCAAAGTGGGGAGCAGTGGCTCCCCGCTCACGGCCAACACCAGTGACCATCATCTGAACATGTCCTGGGCCACCCCTAGGTAGGCTCAGCCTCAAATGAGTACCTGGCACGTTGTGGAAACATTGCCGCTGCAGAGATGAAGGCGGCCAGGCGTGGTGTGCTGGCCACCAACCTCCTTGCGTGCTTGCGAAACAGCACTTGCCTCAAAAGTGTGTGCAGGCTAGCTGGGGGATCTTTGTGTGTGAGGTATGTAAGTCCTCCCCACGCATAGAGATTTTTTTGGGGGGTGGGGGGGGCATGATATTTCACAGCCATTGTTGACTTTGCAAAACAGTAAAATGTTGAGACAGACTAGTGCAGGGGTCGGCAACCAAAATAACAAGAAGAGCCATTTCTTTCCAATTCGGTACAAAATTCAGTATTTCAAGAGCCGCAATGCATCTGAGTACATACTGTACATACGAACATATCGTCAAGAAGCAGCCCGTAAAGAGCCGCATGCGGCTCCGGAGCCGTAGGTTGCCGACCCCTGGACTAGTGGTTAAAAGGCTTTAAAGAACAACATGTAAGACAATTACTAAACCGCTTATGTCAGCTTTACAAAGTAAATTTCAATAACAAGCAAAAGCACGATGAATTATTGCGGCAATAATCTAATTTTGGTTTGAATTAATGAAAACAAATTGGAGAAACCAATAATAATTTGAAATCTCAATCACACTTGAAGATGAATAGAAATGCAAAGTTCGCTTGGGAGTAATTTAAAATTTGTGCATTAAAAAAAATGCTTCCGCCAAAATGTGCATGCTCGTCGTCATTGTGTAGAATCACAAAATGAATTAACTGCTGGAAATAAGGGTGCAAATTCAAAATATAGTACCGTTATAATTTAACATTCGAATAAATCTTGTTTAAAATCCATGATTAAAAAGCCGTATTATATTGTTTTATCCTGCAATATACACACACACGTATGTGTCTTTTTTAATACAAAAAAGCAGGGCAGTGTTTATAAGTCGTGCATCTAATCCAGTTTGTTCAAGCTGGTTGCCCATGAAATTAGAACGCGGATGTGAATCGAACTTGTTGTTAATTTGTGAACGTGTCCCTTCCGTTAGAATTCACGTGTGCTTCATCACATTTTGCAAACAGCGCTTTGTGCAAACACACTGCAAAAGAGAAGGGGGGGGGTAGTCGCTATTAATAAGGGCTAAAATATGCACACTCGTCTCTGAATATGTATTCCACAACCGTGTGTCTACACAACATAATTATTCGGTTCATGGAACGGACCCAGGTGTTGGGTGGGAAGGCTCTCACACGAAGACACGTGAATAGGTCACAGGGTCTGTTAGTGAGCACCTATTAAGGCTGGACGAGGGATACTGTGATGTTGTGCTGACCACTGTACCTCAGGGTAGTTTGTACAACCCTCGGATTACTCTTTCATGCGTGTAGCACGTGCGTGTGTGTGTCCTTCACAGGTGCTCACTTACAGCATTTGCCCAAGCATTTGTAACGATCTTTGTCGTTGTGTGTGTGTATGGGTGTATGCATGTGTGTGTGTCTGTAGTGTAGCGGTTAGCGCGCTGCGCTATGAACCTGGTGATCCGAGTTCGATTCCCGCTCACGGCCAACACTGGTGACGATTATCTGAACCGGTCCTGGGCCTCCCCTAGGTCGACTCAGCCTCAAATGAGTACCTGTTGTCATGTGTAAAATAACGCCAGTGGGGAGAAAGGCGGCCGGGCGTGGTTCTGGCCACCCACCCCCTCGTGTACAGTTCCGGCCTTCATAGGTGCTCGCCAACAGCACTTGTCCCAACAGTCGGTTCAGTCTATACGGGGATGTTTGTCTTTGTATGTGCTCAATATGTGATGTTGAGGAGTGGTGATGCAGTGATGTGTGTGCTACCCTCTGAACCAATTGGCCTGGGTTATATAACCTTCCATACATCACGCCATGTACCAATTTAATGCTGAGTTAACCTAGGGGAGGCACAGGCTATATTATTGTTAGGATATTCGTGATATTCGTGTGCTGCCCACACACAAATGCATGCACACAACACAAAAACACATCACACCAGGTGCTCATTTGAGGCTGAGTCGACTTAGGGGATGCCCAGAACCGGTTAAGACAATCGTCACTGGTCTTTGGCACTGAGCAGGATTCGAATTTGGGTCGGCCGGGCTCAACACTGCAGCGTCACAAACACGCAGATGCACACATCATAGGAACACGCACGTACATCCAACACGCATGCACATATGTCCTGTAATAAACACAAGGTAAACCCCCCCCGCCCCAAGATTGTTAAAATAATGTTACCGGTGTTAAGAAAGTGAAGCGCGCTTGGCCCAGGACCCGTCGCTAGCAAGAATTACGGCAGATGGTCAAGAGTAATGACCGAATGCCGTCCAATAGGACGGTCCCCTGGGAAGATGGAGCAGTAACATTAGCTCGTGTGCGCAGGTACCGGGTGAATGATAATATCTCAAGATTGCGAAAGATGGATCGGGGAAACCTTCATCTGGTAGAATGGGAATATCTTCCGTTATGTTTTTTTTTTGGGGGTTAGATCGCGTAAATATATAAATGTGTCGCTAAACCCGCCACCACCCGACACAGCCAACTAGTAAGGGTTGTCACGTAAACAGAACGTGCAAATTCGTTACTCGTACAGCACTAACCGGTGTGTTGGAGAGCCAAGCCACAACATTTACAACCTGCCTTTGCTCTCCAACACACCGGCGTGCTGTACTAGTGTAATAAAAGACTCGACCACGGTATCTGGCTTGGTCTCCTTTATTCGGGTTCGTCTACTTTTCCCACACGGCTCTCTCCCTCTGAGACCCTCCGCTCGGCGCCGACGCTGCTGTCGCTCCCGTAGCCTCTAGCAGCCTCGCTGCTGATCCCCTCGTGTCGCTCCCGTAGCCTCTAGCAGCCTCGCTGCTGATCTCCTCGTGTCGCTCCCGTAGCCTCTAGCAGCCTCGCTGCTGATCTCCTCGTGTCGCTCCCGTCGCCGCTAGCAGCCTCGCTGCTGATCTCCTCGTGTCGCTCCCGTAGCCTCTAGCAGCCTCGCTGCTGATCTCCTCGTGTCGCTCCCGTAGCCTCTAGCAGCCTCGCTGCTGATCTCCTCGTGTCGCTCCCGTCGCCGCTAGCAGCCTCGCTGCTGATCTCCTCGTGTCGCTCCCGTAGCCTCTAGCAGCCTCGCTGCTGATCTCCTCGCGCAGCCTCTCCGGCTGCCCTCGCTGCAACTCCACCACTGCTCTCCCTCTCCGAGCAGTCCCACTGCTGCCTCTTCGTGCAGCCTCGCCGGCTGCCCTCGCTGCAGCCTCGCCGCTGCTCCCTGGGTTGGTCACCGCTGGCCGACGGTGCCAATCCTCTCTCTGAGTGTGTGTGGCGATCTCGCCACTCCTCCCAGCCTTCGCCCTGCGTGGCCTCACCCTAGTCCAGTCTCCAACAACTTCCTTTCCTCTTCCGGTTTCTCCCCTTAAAGACCCGAACCCTTCTCCCACGTGACGTAACCCCTCCCCCCCGTGACGTCACATCCGGAAGGTCGTTTACGCCCGCATTACACCAGTAACGAATTGGCACGTTCTGTGTAGGTGACAACCCTTACTAATTGGTTGTGTCGGGTGGTAGCAGGTTTAACGACACATTCATATATTTACGCGATGTGACCCAAAAAACCGCTATATTTTGGATGATATTGGTCGCGAAAGCCTACGTGTTAAACTGGGAATGTCTTCATCAGACATTGGATTGAGTGTGACAGGTGACAGGATGATGATGATTGGTGTGTATATATAGGGGTTATCACGCTGCGCTATGAACCCGACGACCCGAGTTTGATTCCCGCTCATAGCCACCAACACCAGTGACGAATATCTGAACCGGTCTTTGGGCCCCACCTAGGTAAACACAGCCTCAAATGAGTACGTGGTGTGACATGTCGACATCGCCACTGGGGAGACAAAGGCGGCCGGGCGTGGTGCTGGCCAGCCACCTCATCCTGTGCTATGCCGACTTTCATATGTGCTCGCAAACAGCACTTGGCCCCAAACGTCTGTTAAGGCTATACGGGGGATCTTTGTCTTTGCGCGTGTATATATATAGGGCGAATGCATGCGTTTCGCAACTGATATACAATACTCTAAAGTCTAAAGCTATCTGTAATCTTCGACACCTGCACGCCAATTAGGGGAATTCGGCATAATAACAGAAGCCCGGCCGCCGCTTTTTTTTCCCGACTCCCTTTTTTGTCGACGACAGATCCACCCTCCAATATGCAAAACAATTAATTTTACATGCTCTTTGCCCCGAGCAGTTAAAGTGCACAGCTAGCGAAATGTCACAGAGAATATTAATTATTGATTTCTACCTCAAGCATATTACCCACTGAGAGATGATGGTAATTTAGAATGAAAGCGCCCGCTTGCATCAAGGCCAGACTACGCTTGGAAGTTGCTGTTCTCCGAATGAGTAATGTTGTGGCGTTTGTAGAATCGCCGAATAATTACCTTAAACGTGCTAAAATTCATACCCTCACCTGCCTCCCCCCACTTCAAGTGTTGCTCCCTCTTGGCTTAAACACTGCAAGCGATGCGCTTCTCAAATCATTTAATGACACAAAGACATTTAAATGAATCATTGTTTTTTGCATCGTTGCCCTTATGAGGATTTAAATGACCTGCAGCGATTATTATTTTTTAAATCATCGCTTGGAATCCCAATTGTGCCATCCGAATCACCATGCCGTGGGGCGAAAAGTTGTCCCTACGGTCACAGCATCCCGTGCCAGGGAATGGCCCCCAGAAGATGATACTACAGAATAACTTATGGGCCTGCTTTAAAGAATGATTTTCCCCGTAATTCTGCACAACAAGGCATAATGAGTTGAAATACAATATTACTTTTTGTTATTGTGTTGAACAGGGCCTCATTATTTAGGTGGAGTGGTTTTTTATTCCAAATACGTCAGGCTAACCCGAGCAATTTGCTTATCAAACCTGACAACCGGTGGCCCAGAGGGATTTGTTTAATAACCCTGACTCCGCCGATGAGACACAGAGGGTTAAGACCAGCCCAGCGTTTGCCTACACATTCTGCTTTGCTAATCTTGGCTTATGAAGACAGGAGGCTCGTGGACTAAACGATATTTTATTTAATCCTTTATATTAAGTTCACTTGCTTGCTGGCTTGCTTGCTTGCGCGCTTACGACCGTGCAAATATTTCGGTCGTTTTTTAACCCACTTTCCGTGATTCAATCGAGCTGACATTTTGCACACAGACTCGTTGTGCGTGACAATGTATTTTTGTGAAAAATTTGTTCCAAAATTTTACACTTTTTAGGTAAAAAAGAAATTATATTTAATTACCAATTGCTTAATGGTGGCAGGGAATCATCTGACCCATAGGTGGCAGCCATCTCAAGCCAGAGGACGAGAGGACTCTAGCCGCCCGTTTCAAAGACCAATGTGGGCTGGGATGTGGCCCATTGAACACGCATATAAAGGATTTATAGTGAAAAACTTTGTTTTTACGGGTTAATTTTTTTAACATGTGGAAGACACAGAAGGGAGTTCTGCTCACGGGGAGTTCAGTCGTGGGTGGATGAAACCTGGATTCAAATCCAGGATCTCAGCACTGTAGCTTCATCATACCACATAGCCACTTCTGAGACCCCGTGTATTTATTTAAATCTTGGGGTAATGTATATATTTTTTAACAGCATTCATTTTTGATAATTGGTTTTTTACCCTTCTATTTGGCAACAAAACTGACACTTTTTTTTACAAGGAGTCATGTTTACATAGACCACAATACCTGCAGTCATAATGCAAACAAAAAACATAACTCTGATAATGTGCACTGTCCTTGAAGTTGATTGGTCCACACCCGAGACAGCTTTGCTTAGAGCCTAGTCTCACATGGGTTGGACCAGATGACGCCAAAAAAAAGGTGTCAGTTTTGTTGCCAGATAGAAGGGTAAAAAAATATTATCATATTTTTACTGGCAAATGAGGTTCCAATGGAGCATTCATTTTTGTTCACACAAGTAAGCACTGCCCGCACATTCACGCCGGATACACGGCCGGTGATGACGTCAGCACGCTGCACGAAGCTCAACGCTGTGCAAAGCGATGACGTCATCACGTAGATGTGCGGCGTGACGGCACCTGCCAGCCAGCAACACATTCTTGGTTCTTTCGGTAAAGTCACGTAGAAGGGAAATAATAAACATATTAAACAATAAATTATCACGACGTTTCGACTGCAACACAAGCAATCATCATCAGGTGTGAAATCCACAGCTGCTTTTTTCAAATTTTCGTGCTGTGGATTTCACACCTGATGATGATTGCTTGTGTTGCAGTCGAAACGTCGTGATAATGTTATTTATTAATATTTTTATTATTTTATTATTTCCCTTCTACGTGACTTTACCGAAAGAACCAAGAATATGAATCCATGCAGTCACGAAAGCTTTAAATCGAAATTCCACTGTCTGTTGTTGTCGTTGTTGTCGTATCCTCAAATCTTGTAACTCAATTTTAACCCACTCCCCAATGTGGTATCGACTGCAAACATGGTATACTTATCTCATACTGATGACAATACTATATTCCACGGGGTGACCAGCCCCTCCCCACCCAGCCCCACCCTTCCCACCCCCACCCAGCCCCACCCTCCCCACCCAGCCCCTCCCCACCCAGCCTTCCCCACCCAGCGCCTCCCCACTCAGCCCCTCCCCACCCTCCCCTCCCCACCCAGCCCCACCCTCCCCACCCAGCCCCTCCCCACCCTCCCCTCTCCACCCAGCCCCTCCCTTCACGACGGACGGACGGACACAATAATCCCCTGTGGGCTGGTGTAACCAGGAGGTTCCTACCAGTATCAAGTCACGTGCCCATCAGTTAATTCACAGCATTAGAATCATAGCCACTGTGGGCAGGCGAGTGCCTAGCAGGAGGTTCGCTTCAACAACCGCCGCGGCCACTGACACGCCACGTGGCATCATCCAGCAGTGGATCGATAAAGGGCTCCACACTATTTATTATATCATGCAGTGTATGGCTACATACGCATGCCCAAGAGGCTGCACACTCGTGAAGTCGATCCGATGTGTTCTGAACCAAATTCTAAAGCTGGTAAATACCACTGATTTTGACCGTAAATGTTGGCTAAATGGGGCACGGCAGGCACGCACGATTAGTCCGAAATCCAATTGCTTAATTTCGCAACGGTGTCCATTTGGGAAACAAATTTGTCCAACTGTGCGCTCCATCGCGACGAATCCCGTGTTGGGCTCTCCGCCACCTCTCCGTCGCCGTATGATAATCATTGACAAGCATCTGTTCACCCACGCGGCACGACAGCACATTTTATCTTCCCCTTTTATAATTTTTTGCTTCGTCCCGAATGTAACGCAGTCTGGCAAGGTGTTGGAATTGGGAAGAAAATAGGATGGAATAATGCACTGTAATGTTCTTAGACATTAGGGCCTGTTGTGTTATGCTCTGAGTCTAATTCTTCCCCTAACTAAACTAATGGACCAATTTTGATGAGCAACAGCCCATTGGAAATGTCGTCAACAAATTGGAAAGAGTTGTGCACGTATTGACAGATGGACACCTTCTCCCCTGCCCCCTTGGGTGTTATTAAAGAGAAATGGAGCTGAGTGTGGGCTGTGACAGAACATTTGACCCTCGATTGGAAAAGTCGTGAGCTCAAATTCCCGATGGAGATCCACCGAGGTGCAAAGCCCTTCCAGTGTTATGCAGATGAATTATAGTCGTCATGGCGAAGCAATGAGATGAAACCACATAGAGCCTGAGTTCAACTTTGGGCAGAACTGGCCTGCTTGTAGTTCAAGCTGGTTTTTTGTTTGTTCCGAGTGGCCGGGTGGCTCAGAGGTCAGAGGGCTCAACTGGCAACGCTGAGAGTCCTGGGTTTGAATTCGAGCAGATGCCCACGGTTAAATCTGAGTTCCCGATTGCAGAACGTTCATAGAGGTGTAGTTACCAATGGCTGCACAAAAAAATCATCAAATTGAGGTTTTGCTAAATTATAGCTCTAAAACGCAAGATTAAAATATCAGCAATCTTCATGGAAGGGCTATTAGATTGCTCTATAAAGTGTAAAAGGCCCACTTTTTATTCATCATTTTCCAGAGGTATTGCGAAAATTGCTACCACAGTCATTAGCTGACAACGGAGGTGCAACGCTCTGTGAGACTCATGAATGGATTTTCCATCGCATGTACATGCCACTGAACGAAATTCGAATACTTTGGGAAAAGGATAGCAGAGTCATGTACAAATTTGAATTCAAGTGAAGTGGGCCTTAACTTTTTCAATGAAACAAATTATTTGGGGACGCTGCATTGGCAGCGGTGCGCATTCACAAACAAAAACAAACTCAACACATTCATCGATACCACTGTAGCCTTTTAAGGAAAAAAAATACAGAACAGGTAAAATTTTGGTCAGTGGCCCTTTGTCATGGCACGTAAATTATATTCTCAGCCTAATGGCCCAAAAAAATTAAATATATTCTGAAACTCATTTACCACCGAAACCACCAAACCCAGCTTTGAAGGGTGAGGTTTATAAACACAGTGGATAAATGAAACGTGGCAAGTGACTCCTTACGTAGCGATGACTTCCGTCTTCCATAGTTGGGTAAGGCCCATTGAAGTGACTCCAGAAGTAGTTCTGCCATGTCATGTTCTGCGGGTCGTTTGCTGACATGACCGTGATTGGTCTACCGATAGAAGCAGTTGCAGAGGGCTGTGTATTCACTGTTTGATGCGCGGCAGAATAAAAACACAACTGGTAATTTAACGGATACTGGTACATCATTTAACATAAATATGTTTTTCTCACGAGCTTTGCACATCATGGGATGCGATTGGTATACTCCCGTCTCCTTTGCAAATTCGCTTCAAGTACAATCACCATGTTATTATTACGAAGCCACTTTTTTTGCACAATCTGGCACAGACACAGATGCCTTCAATGGATGTATGTTGAACTTCTTTCGCACCGTACGTAGCCAACCGTGTTCATTGGAGGTGCGGGGGAAGGACAACGAGATAAATACAGTTCTGAAAGAAATTCGTTTTCAATCTAGGTTCAAAAGTGACATCGCTCCCAGTGGCTTCCATACATCGGAAGGAAGAGCGTTCCAGACGGCCGCAGAAGCGCATCTGCGAGCGTGCGATGTGGTGACCACCGCCTTTGTTCGGTGGCCAGCCAGAAGCCGCTGCTGCTGCTGCGAAGATGAGCGGAGTTGGCGTGATGGTTTAGGCTCCTTGACGAGATCAGGGAGGTCATGGGGTTCATTTGTGGAAAGCACCTCCGATTGGCACAGTTGGCTACGTACGGTGCGAAAGAAGTTCAACATACATACACATCTACAGCACTTACCTGAGTTGACGGAGACGCCGATAAGTGGTTTGGTAAGAGTCGTTGAAAGAAGAGCCAGGCAATAATAAAGCGATTCGCACAAGCCATCAATTCAATAACTTTCTTTAATTTTATATCTTTTCATCTTTTTTTAAATCTCCACATACACTTTACTTATATAACTAAAATATAGATTTAATGAGATGTCACGGGGCACTGGAGAGGCAGTAAGGAGGAAGGAATGCCTTTATATAATGATTATTGTTTATGTACATATTTTGAACTGAAAACAGCAATGCAATGGCATGCACACCGCATGGAAGATGTCATTCGATGATTTACCGTTTTTTGCATATTCGGCTGAGGAAATAATTAGCGTCTCGTTTGAATGTCCAAATTCGTGTTCTTTTGCAACGATGTCAGCTGTGAAGAGAAATGCAGACGAAAGATAAAGTTGAAGGTGAAATAAATATAATTTAAGGATAAAACAAGGAAGGTTTTGTTTTAAAGCACGAAATATTTGATTTTGTTTGACGGTTTAAAATTGTTGTTTATGTCTTTCAGCAAACTGTATTGCTGCTGTATGGTGACCACCAAAATAAGGCTCTTGTTTTTCTTCTGTCTCAGTCTCGTATTGCTGAAAGTGAATGTGCAAAATTACACAAAGACCACAGCTTCTGTGTGAAACCCTCTCTCCAACTCTTTAGACACACGCTCATAGACTTTTCTCCAAATGCAGGGAGAGAGCGATAAATGTTTTGGTCAACACTTTGTTCAAAGAATAATCATCGGAGTCTACATTGTATCCCTTCTCAAACGATCACTGTTGGAAGAACGTCCCCCATCACCACCACCACCACCACGTGACTTCCTTCCCACAAAGGGCTTCCCATGCACCTCGCAGGGAGGGACCGATGAGCCGAGTTTGACCCTTCACCAGAGGTATTGAACGTGTCACTTTCCTGATTGCGAGGTGGGCAAACTCTCGCGGTGCCACCCAACTCGGTCAAGAAACCCGCAAAAAAAAAGGGTTTCAACGAAAGTTTTACGTGAACTATTTTTTTTGTTTGTTTTTCAACGGGGATTAGAAATCAGCTCGAATTTTTGCGCCATTCGGTTTGGAGGTTGCTCCCGAACGAAGCGGGGCAAACAAAAAACATAACTCTGATAATTATATGCACTGTCCTTGATGTTGATTGGTCCACACCCGAGACAGCTTTCCTTAGAGCCTAGTCTCACATGGTGTTGGACCAGATGACGCCAAAAGGCGTGTCAGTTTTGTTGCCAGATAAAAGGGTAAAAAACCAATTATCATATTTTTTACTGGCAAATGAGGTTCCAATGGGGAGGCGGGGCAACTTAAAGTCTGCGCTTGGAAGGTAATATCGGAGCACGGCGTGTCCCCTCGTGGGAGCTGCATCGAACGGACGGTGCGGGGGGGAGAGATAGAGAGAGGGTGTAACTCGCAAAGCGGACTCCACGCAGTGGGACAAACGCCCAGCAGACGGAGGCTCACGCCTATGCTCGCGACAGGACGGCTCGCGAGCACAACGCCGCAATGACCCAGCGAAGGCCACCAGATCGTCACTTGCATGCGGGACGGTCCACTCGTTTAGTTCGATCCCAGAGAGAGAGAGAACGAGCGAGCGAAGAAGCTGCAAAAATTCACGCCGCACCAATTTCATTTGTTGTTATTGAGAATGCTTTTTATGCGTCGCTGTCGGTGCAGTTGGAGCGCCGGACGTGCAAGAATGATGACTAAATAAATGCGTCTGTCAACGTTGCTCGCGTGAGCGCGGACGTCAAGCCAAGCGCGTGGCCACAGAGCCACGTGTCAACGTCATCTCCCTCCAGCGCGTGGAGGGCAAAGCGATCGGCCCGCCCGCGAACGCCGTGACGGCCTTCGCAGTCGGTGACCGCGTGGCGTATCGAGCGACACGACGTGATCGCCCCCAACTTACTCCGATGGACTTTTTGTTTGTGTTTGCCCGTCCCCCCCACCTGCTAAGGGAATTTTTAAATCCCGGGCCATACCGCTTTTGGCTCTGTTCACCTTGACCCGAGAAAACTCCATTCACGACAAGCTAAGTTAAACCCATTACTGATATTTAAAAAAAAGTACAACCCCGGTGCCAGATGTGGCCAAAAATAATAATAATAATAACAGGTGTGACAATTAGAGGGCACCTGGCTCAATGATGAAGCTGCCCTGCTAATGGTCGTTGGTCGTGGGTTTATCGGTGGTGGTCTAGGTGTGCCTTTCTGGGCAAAGGGAAAATACACGTTCTATTCCTCGGCGATCGGATGTGTCACGCAAGGTTAGTGTTAATGGTGACTGACACCTGCATGATTTTATGACAGTGTCTCGATTCTAAACATACCATTGATGTACTTATAAGAGCAATGCCAATACGTTGGTATTTCCCAAATCACATTACAGTCGGGGTGTTAAAGGCTCAGCGCTGCAATTGCCTGGTCACACCACGGCTAATGGCAGGTTCGCCAAGAGACGGAGCTCTGGAGATCCCCTTCAGAGGGTGTTTTTGGCCTATTCTTCCATTCTGGCCTTAAGTCTCGAAAGAGGCGGTTGTACCCACACGTCACCTCACTAACAAGCGACGTCAATTACAGCAATAGTAATAATACGAACCTCTGTTTTATATATTTTTCACGGCTTTCATGGAAAGATCACAGCTTGCTGCAATAATACAAACAAGATCAGACCTTTGGTTCTTTCGGTAAAGTCAGACCTGATGACGACCGCTTGTGTTGCGATCGAAACGTCGTGATTTGTTTTATTTTATTTGATTTCTAACTACGTGACTTTACCGAAAGGACCAACGAGTATTGATTTTTGCAGTCACGAAAGCTTCAAATCAAGATCAGACCTGCCGGTCGACTAACTGTGCTGAACCCATTCGTACTGCTGGCTGGACACAGAACGGGACAATTTAAGTCGCTTGCAGATTTAATTTCAACTGCCGCGCCCGGGAATCGAACCGGCGCCCTCTGGAGTGCAAGCTCGGTGTGCTAACCACTAACAACACCACAGGCAGCGGCTATACATATATATATACCGTAACTCTACTCGTTCACGCTCAAGGGCCATTGCCCGAAACGTTGGCGTGTTTAGTTTGTCGTCTTTCCCCTGCACCACGGTTAGCTACGTACGGTGCGAACTAAAAATGTTCAACATACATATATATTCATAATCAACGTTTTTGGGTTTAGATCGCGTTATTTATAAATGTGTCGTAACCCTCCACCACCCGACACGGCCAATCAGTAAAAAAGTGTCACGTTGACAAAAGACAAATAGTTCACTGCTTTAGCCCTCCGGTGTGTTGAAGCGTGAAACCACAACATTTACAACGCGATCTAAACCCAAAAAACGTTGATTATGAATAATATTGGTCGCGAAAGCCTACGTGTTAAACATACATATATATATATATTTTTTTCTTTTAAGGCAGCGTTATTTATTTGTTGAGTTTTTTTTCTAACGTTAATTGTCCTTGCGCCGGCACAGCGCACGAGGGGGTGGGTGGTCTAGCCCCACGCCGCGACCGCCTTTGTCTCCCTAGTGGCGACGTTTACACATCGCACCAAGTGCACATTTGAGGCTCAGTCGACCTAGGGGAGTCGCACAACCGGTTCAGATAATCGTCACTCGTGGTCTCCGGGTTCGTAGCACGGCGCACTAATCATTAATCTAACATCGCTGGTGCAACACGACCCGTTGCAGCGTCATCAAATAATGTTCAATAAATATTGGCATCGTCGGCTAATTGCCACATCGCAATACATTACCAGTTCCTGTGTAACAATGAAGGGCATTGCTCATTGTTACAGGCGCGTAACGACTCATTGATTAAGATGGACTGCTCACGATGCACACGAGTTGAATCGCACGTACAACAATTGTCAACAGCTCTGATTTGCAAGCTACGCAAAATGTGCGCGATTGCACCGTTTGTGTTGGTGTGTGTGGCGTTGTTGCGGCGAACATTACACAAGCCATACAAATACGGTGGTGCAAACAAGACGGGGAATAAACACTGGCCGAATCAAAATTGGGAAAATTCGTGAAATCTTCCGGCGATGTGTGGTGGCTGTGATTCACTGCACGACCAATCAGTACGAGCAGTGCCTCGTCATTACGTCACTCATGCCCTCGTGCATTGCCAATGCGTTGCATTGCCAATGCAATGCATTGCCAATGCGTTGCATTGACATCGCACGGGCAAAGGAGGTGAACTCGTCGTCAGTGTCCCGAGCAGTTACTGCTCGGCACAGAGACGACATTCTTGTCGGCATAGGTCAGTGCAGCAAAGTCCGTTGTTGTACTGTACCCGTGCACCGGTGAGCGTGGTGACGTATGGCCAAGTAAGCTCTCATCCAGCAGTGGATTGATTAAGTAATATGGTTGGTCCATGTTACACAGAGGCATTGGTGAATGAACAAACGCTGTGGGTGTATTAACCAACGTACTATTTGAAAGAGCCAAAAAAATCCCTTAATAATGAACGTTTCTTGTTCATTATGAATATTCGATATATTATTGACGAATTATGTTTTTTTCCAGCTACGTAATTCCTAATATAATTTATAGCTGATTACTGTGAGTCCAGGAGCAGAGTAGGTAACAGTTTTCGAGGGTTCCGATTCATGGTCACTCTTTGGCTGAACGTAATTTACAATAGATTTACAAAACGTTTACGGCCAATTCTGCTCATGGAAACACACGCACGCTCACTCACGAGACCCGACTTCACGTTCCACAATTTCGGAACGAGCCAAATTAGTTGGGGGCCGGGGTTATGAGGGCTGAGGAGGCGAGCACATCGCTGGCGGAAACTCCACGCGTTGTTATGTCTGGCTGTGTGTGTGTGTCTAGGTGTGTCTAGGATGTGTGTGTCTGGCTGTGTGTGTGTGTCTATGTGTGTGTCTAGGATGTGTGTCTGGTTGTGTGTGTGTCTAGGTTGAAGGACGCTACTCGACAGTTGGAGGCAGCCGCCCTCCAACAACAACGGAGGGCGGAGGAGCGACGCTCACAACGAGCGGAGCGCCGGGTGGCTAAAGCACAGCAAGTTGGTACAGTAGGGGGCACAGGTGGTGCATCAGCCAGTCATCTCGGTCATCTCGGTCAGTCGACCCGTGGCACCTGGGTCTGCCCCGTGACCTCCTGCCAGCGGGCGTTCGACACTTCACGTGGCCTCAAGGTGCACATGGCCTGGCACAAGCGTTGTGGTGACGTCACCGCCACTTAGTGGCGAATGGCGGTTGTTGTTGTCTAGGATGTGTGTGTGTCTGGCTGTGTGTCTAGGTGTGTGTCTAGGATGTGTGTGTGTGTGCGTTCGCTCGTATTCAACGTGACGAGTACCTGGTGCGATGGGTAAACATCGCCACTAGGGAGACAAAGGCGGCCGGGCGTGGTGTTTGGTCCACCCACCGCCTCGTGTGCCGCGGCGGCCTTCGTAGGTGCTCGCTAACAGCACTTGCCCCAACAGTCTGTTACAGACTATACGGGTGATCTTTGTCTTTAGTGTGCAACGTGGCCTTGGGCAGGTAGCAGACTGAGAAGGGAGCATTGTGCTCCCAGTCCAGCCTTGTTTTCGCTTCTCCGCGTACAAGAAATCTGGAGCAGGTGTTTTGTTTTCCTTTTGATGATGATGATGACCGTGATAAAGATGAAGACCGCAACGACAATGATGATGATGATTATGGTAACGATTTTTTATGGTTATTATGATGTTGATGATGGAGCTGTTGCTGTTGTTGCTGATTTTCGATTCTGATATTGTTGATGGCAATGATGATTAAGATTATGACAATGATTTTAAAAGTTTTTTTTTTTAATGTAGTAGGAAACTAAGCAGAGAAAATATAGCTATGCTTCGAGAGGATTACACTCACGCATCCACACAGATACGTTCGAGTAGTACATGTTTGTACCGTCTTCCTGGCCGTGTTTCAGCCCAGCAGGTATGGGAGTTTTCAAACCTCCATGTGTCTCACCAGCCCTTGGCACCCACTGTGATGGATTTCAGGGGTACCAATGTGTACAAACCACAAGTTAACGCAGGGATTTCGCAAAAGCGTGAAAGCAACCCCGAAGGTTCATAGGCCTCGCCAAACGTCAAGGTCATTCCCTGTTCAACTTAGCATTTAAACGATGCCCCCCCTGCCTGTTTACAGCCCTGAGTCAATGGTGTAAATTTCCGTTCCTATGGCAGGTACGAGTCCATCCATTTGACAACCGCCTTTGACGTGTCAAAATGTTTCCAATTTTTCGATTTAAAGCTTTAGTGACTGCAGGGATTCATCTTCTTGGTTCTTTCGTTAAAGTCACGTAGAAGGGAAATAATAAAATAATAAAAATAAAACAATAAAATACAATTCTCACGACGTTTCGGCCACAACGCAAGCAGCCGCCCTCAGGTCTGAATGGGACGCTGTCTTTCCGACAGACCTGTTCTTCACCTGGGGACGGCTGCTTGCGTTGTGGCCGAAACGTCGTGAGAATTGTATTTTAATATGTTTTATTTTTATCATTTTATTATTTCCCTTCTACGTGACTTTACCGAAAGAACCAAGAAGATGTTTCCAATTTTTTTTAATCCACCCCAGAGGGAAGGTGAGCCTAGCCCACTGACCTGCTTCTAACGGTCAACGATCGTCACTGTTAAATCTCTCGCAAGGAAGAGTAGGCCAAATACCCTCCAGAGGGACTTCATAAAACTCCCTCTAGTGGGAGGCGCTTCTGCCAGCAGTGGCCTGAGCAGGCGATCGCAGGGCCGCAACTTTTACCGTCGGCTATTATCATCCCACCAGTTAAGAATATATAGTCCAATTTGTTTTGGCGGATATCATAACTGCGCTAACCTTTTAACGGCGTTCAGATTTCGCACAGTCGGCACACACGAACGCAGCGCGATCATGCGCTCTGCTAAGTGAGCAGAACAATTGTTGCCAGTTTTAAGGACGCTAATATCGCAGGTCGGTGCGCACTACGGCGTCGTGATTACAGGGTCGCTGTGGGTCCATTGCCTCCGTTTACTGGTTGATTATGGCCCTTTGTAGAGAAGCTATCTATTTTCGCGCACAAACGGCAAAGAACGTGACTTATTGACATGCCATCCGAGTGTCTGCGGCGATGTTTGTTTAGCGAGGGACAATGCCCATTTGTCGTTAAGGTTTCTGGGATTTAAACGTACACCCGTGTATATGTGTATCATGTGTATGTATCCATGGAAGGATGACGCTGCCTGATGTGTTGTTCGGGTTGTACCGAGTCTTGCTGAGGCATTGTGTCGTCTTGACACTTTCTCTGCACGTACTCGTAGTAGCTTCTAAACACCATTGGAACCTCATTTGCCAGTAAAAAATATGATAATTGTTTTTTTACCCTTTAATCTGGCAACAAAACTGACACCTTTTTTACGAGGAGTCATGTTTGCATAGACCACAATACCTGCAGTCATAATGCAAACAAAAAACATATAACTATGATAATGTATGCACTGTCTTTGAAGTTGATTGGTCCACACCCGAGACAGCTTTCCTTAGAGCCTAGTCTCACATGGTGTTGGACCAGATGACGCCAAAAGGCGCACAACTCAAAGACAATGCACCATCAGAGTATGAGAGCTCGGGGTAAGCATTTACACCATTGGAACCTCATTTGCCAGTAAAAAATATGATAATTGGTTTTTTACCCTTTATTCTGGCAACAAAACTGACACCTTTTTTTTTATAACTTCAAGGACAGTGCATACATTATCAGAGTTATGTTTTTTGTTTGCATTATGACTGCAGGTATTGTGGTCTATGCAAACATGACTCCTCGTAAAAAAAGGTGTCAGTTTTGTTGCCAGATAAAAGGGTAAAAAAACAATTATCAGCTTCTAAATAGTTCCTGAACCGAGCTTGCGCAACACAAACCAAGGGACATCTACCGCAGGCAGTATGGAGAGTTTGCGATCGATTTGCGATCGGTTGGGGCGCATATGCAGGACTGAGGAGGAGAAACGGGTGAGGGAGACGGGCATTGCAGTGGCACGCAGCGATTGTTGGCCAAGCAGGAGACCTGTTAAAACAGAGATCTTGATGCGCGTGTATTGACTGCAACAGCTTGCAGGGATCTGGCAAACGGAAGTGGATATTTAGTGGTGGTGGTGGAATCCTGCATCGGCCGCAAAGCCCTCCTTCTGATCTTGCGGGATTATGATTAATATTTTATTTTGTTTCACAATATGGATGATTACGCAACCGGGCAGCACTGTTGAAAAGCAACCAGTTGCAACCGTCAAAGTAAGGACGTTCAAATCCCCTCCCGGTGTTTTCCCGGTCGTACGGGCGTGTTTGTCTGGCGCGATGCGACCACGTGTCGCTTCACGTGCTGGGGGGGGGGGGAAGAGCCGCCTTCCAGCGGTACGTGGAGCGAAACGTCGGCCGAACAGCACGCGGTACGACCCGAAGACAGATCAGAGACTCAAAAAAAACCCTGCGAAACACGTGCGCCGTTGATGATTTCAAGCCCCATTCGGGACTTGACTACGCACATCGCCCCCTCCTTAGCCAACGAAGTGAATTTCACTTTAACAGAAAGTCACTGAATGGTGAAGCGATCGAAAGACGATCTCAGGGGTCGGCAACCTGCTGCTCCGGCACCGCATGGATGCTCTATCAGGAACTGTTTGCGTGAAGTTATTTATTCAGCACCGCCGTCTCGTATTCACCACACAGGTCATTGCGGCTCCTTGAAATCAAGAGGTTTTTTGTTACCGAAAAAAATGTCTCTACCTTGGTGTTTTTTTTCGTCGCCGAACCCTGGATTAGTCCCCTGCCGTGGTACATTCGGAATTCCACCGCTGACGCAGGGCCACTGACAAATTAAAAATCGCCCAATGCCCGTTTGAGCAGAGACATTTTAACATTTACTCTTATGCCGGTACAAAGGACTTATGGAGAAAGTGCTGTTAGCGAGCACCTATGAAGGCCGGCACGGCACACGAGGGGGTGGGTGGCCAGCACCACGCCCGGCCGCCTTTGTCTCCCGAGTGGGCGATGTTTACACACCGAGGTTACTCATTTGAGGCCGAGTCGACCTAGGGAAGGCCCAGGACCGGTTCAGAAATCGTCACCGGTGTTGGCTGTGAGATGGGGAATCAAACTCGGGTCGCCGGGTTCATAGCGCAGTGCGCTAACCGCTACACTACCCGCTACACTACCGCACCCCATTTAACAACAACAAGCGCCATTTGCCACTAAGTGGGGATGACGTCACCACGGCGCCTGTGCCAGGCTACGTGCACATTGAGGCCACGTGAAGTGTCGAACGCCCGCTGGCAGGAGGAAATCACGGGGCAGACCCAGGCGCCAAGGGTCGACTCACTGAGATGACTGGCCGATGCACCACCTGTGCCCCCTACCGTGCCAACTTGCCGTGTTTTATCCACCCGGAGCTCCGCTCGTTGTTGTGAGCACGTACACACACACGCGCGCGCCCACCTCCGTGTGTACGCGTAAGGCGCGCCTTGTGCCCGTCGGCGATTCTATTTCCCGCAACGCGCATTGCACTTTGCGCCGAAAAGTGCTCATGTGAGGCTGATTATGAAGCAAAAAACAAAGAACCACACACGGTCCTTCACCGCTAGCGAGGGGAAGAACACGACAGGAATTTTGGGGGCGTTTCACGGACACGGAGGTAGGGAAAGCCACCGTCGTCTGTCCGCTTCGATTACGGACACGAAAACCGTGCCCTCTCTCCCCGCGGTCCTCCCTCTGCACCCGCAGCTCCCCCCACGGCAGGTAATTGAATATGACGGCAGCGATGGAATTAAGAAGTGTTTGAATTACGCAAGTGTCAGAATGCCCTGTCGTGGGTGCTTTTTTTTGTCTTTAAAGGAGTCCATAATTGGAAAGTAATCAGCTGAGATGCACGTGGGTTAAGAATTGCAATGGTAAAGATTGACGGTGGTGGGGGGCGAGGTGGGGTGGGTAAGCTACTGGTTAATTTTGACGCGCATTTCAAATACATTTGTCTGGATGGGCTGAGTTACGAAGTCAATAATTGGTCTGCAGGGAAAACGTTTTTTTCCCCCCTACTTATTTCCAATAAATGTTTTAATAAGGGGTATGGAGGTGTACAGCGGTAATCAAGCTCTCTGCGGGCAAGGTTTGGGTGGGTCCTGTGCTTGACTGCTGCCCATCGGATTCCTCCAGTGTCAATACTGATTATGATCAAGATTGTAGATTTGAAGCTTTCGTGACTGCAATGATTCATACTCTTAGGTTTTTTCGGTAAAGTCACGTAGGTAAAAAATAAAATAAAAAGTTTATAAAAGTAATAAAGGAAATAAAATAAAATAATAAATCACGACGTTTCGGAGGCAACACAAGTCTCCGTCATCAGGTGGGACCGTCACAGCTAAAATGACTGCATCAAGTGAGGAAAATTCCAAAAGACCAGCCCTTAAATACAAGTTAAGGGGGGAGGGGCTTATCTGAATGTGGTAACCAGGGAATGGAACGTGGGGGTGGTGGGCGGGGCTACAAGAGAAATTGGTCGACGTCGTCAATGTGCAAGACAACAATCGGTGTACCTCGACCTAAACCGATGTTGGTTGAAAATCCAAATACAAGATGGGGCAGCCGATGGCGACGCGGCAATTGGATGTGTGACCCCCAGTTGTGCGGATCGGTGGCTGCTCTCACCTAAGCATGGAGATACGACGATTTTATATATCGCGTTACGATATAAAACATCAACAATCGTGCCCTTATCCGTTTTGGCTAATGTCGTCATTGTGATTTATCGTTGCTAATAAAAACAAACATATATTACATTTACTGGCAAAATAATTATGAAATGACAAACACAATCTTCAAGTTTCTAATTGGCTATTGCCAATTAAATGAGCTCAGATTATACATCAACATTTCCTAGCTCTTTTGATTAGTTTGTAAAATATTGTGTAGCCGACGGCGTTTGCATCATACGCATTGTAGATTGTAAAGTCGCAGTGATGAAGCTTTTGTTGAGTGAACTGGAGTTGAGTAACGCTTTAAAGTGATCTCTTTTGCGCCAGTGTGTTCCATGGCCACATCTCTTCTGTTCTACCCGTGTTCCTTTTAATTGATGAAGACGAATGTAAGTTCTTTCTTAAAATAATTTTCATGGGATACAGTGGGTATATTAATAACATTACCACGTCTGGTCTTCTTAGAATTATGTAGGTTGCAAGGATGTGTTCCCGATTTTTGGGCAGATTTGAAATATCTGAAAATTAGTCCTCGCTATCATATTTTTGGATGATCCTAAAACCATTTTTTTTGTTTCACATTGGTCAAAAGGTATGATATGATGTCGCATGTCATGTCATTTCCATGATTTTTGCCACCAAAAGTGGTTTTCACGTGACATCGGGTGATGTCACTTTCGTTAGCACAAAGATGAGTCGTGTTATTACATCATTTAAACCATCTGAAAGAGAACCTGCAATTTTCATTTAAATTAAAAAACATCCAACATCCTAAGTTTAAAAAAAAATCCGAAATCCATCCCGCGGAGGAGCTTAATCAATGGCTTCTGGTTGCCGAACGAATACATTCTGAGGTCGAACTCATGACACACAAAGTGCTTGCCACAAATGAACCACAATATCTTGCTGATCTCATCAACGAGCTAAAACCATCACGCGAACTCGGCTCATCCTCGCAGTGGCGACTTCTGGCTAGCCATCGAACAATCGAACAAAGACGGTCACTGCATCGCACGCTTCTGCGGCCGTCTGGAACGCTCTTCCTTCCGATATTCGGAAGCCACTGGGAGTTACACACTTTTAAATCTCAATAATAAATAATTTCTTTAGAACTGCTTTTTGTGCTTAGTTTGTCCTTGGACGCCCCCGCACCTCGGATTAGCACGGTTGGATACGTACGGTAGGAAAGATGTTAAAAATACATATTCCAGCGTGGCATATGATATATTTTGAAAGCCCCAAGTCTGGGCTGGCTTCTGTGCATTCAACACGACGGGAAAGCAATGCAGAACCACGGATGCGATCCACATTTCTAATCGATCTCGGCAGAAAAATGGGGGAAAATCCCATGAATTTGGAAATGTATTTTTAAGCCGTGCGATTTAAACTTTGTGAAAGCGAAACGGGGTATCGATCAAGCGAAAGTTTAATTTAATTTGGAAGGAAATAAATGAGAAAAGCATGCGGCAGATAGATGTATTAACCTTGCAATGTCCTGCTCAGGGAGGGTTTTATTTGTAGCTGCACACCTTATTAACTTTAGTAAATATTGAGCTGTATGTTATGCATCATCTATTTTTCATGTATTTAATAGCTCAAACTGCAAAGTGTTTCCCAATCGTTTTAACAAATGGAGAAAAAAAAAACATGGATTGCTCTATTCTTTGAAAACGTGTAAAAGATTTACGAGGTAAGTCTTTTTTTCTTTAATCACGATGGCTCAACACAGCCCCAAAAGCCCCCCTCCCCAAAAATAAAAATAATCCAGCACGATCAAAGTTATATTCGATAAGAGTGTAACACGTTTTTTGATTTGAACAAGGCTATGCGAACTTGGATGAGAGACGATGATTGGAGAAAATTCCAAAGTCGAGCAGTGCAGCGTACAGAGTCGTATTTTTTTTTACCGGTGACGTGGTGTTTTCTTTCATCGGAAGCCTGTCTGCCGGTGTAATGTGTTCACCAAAACACGTTGATCCACGAAAATCGGTGAGAAATTTGTAGAATCTGTGAAAAAAAAGTATCAGCAATTTGAACTTTTTTTTCTTTCCATATTATTAGTTCGAATTTCCCTTCTGTCTAAGCATGAAACGGACTCTTCTTTTTGTCTTAAGTTTCCTAAATAACATAGCAAAACTCGAGCTACGTTGGTCATTGAGAGAGCGCTTTACACAGAAGCTGGGCATGGTTAATGAGACTCTTGTGGAAGCGTGTAACAATACGTTCATTTGAGTCACCACACAGCCTGAAAAACTCTCATTTGACATTACAGCCATACTCTGAAGGTTACGGCGGTCTTGAAAAGCACATTTAAACCAACAGAAATAAATCAATGACGATAAAATAATATACATTTTTTTTTATCGAACAATGTGCTTGAAACTCTTTGTCATTTTCAGTTGCTGTTCTTTGCTGTGATTGCATCTTCAGTGAATTTTAAACGATTCGGCGATCGCCAAGTGATAATTTTTTTTGAAAAGCGAATTTAACATGTGCGCAATGTTAAATGAAGGGGGAAATGAAAAAAGTGAAACCAAAAAAAAAATGTTGGCAAAAATAACGACGGCAGTAGCTTTGAAAGCCTTGCTTGTTTTTTTATACAACTCACATCATCCACACATTTGTAAAACATTCAACCCCGTTTTCGCTTCGCTCATTTGGAACAAGTTGGCGCAAATATTTAAAAATAAACAATTCAACAAAAAAAAACCCTCCAAAGACTGATGTCATTTGCACAAAATCACTCTTCACCCTACGCGTGTCTATACAGGCTACGGAGAGTAAACAGAAAACAGAAATATGTATGCCTCGTAACTTCATCTTAAAGGGGTTTGCTCGTCCTCCTCTTTGCAGATATTTACACCGATGGGAATAAATCAAGAGGGAAATTGTCACCACCAATTATAACAATATTTAAACGAGAAGAGATGTTGTTGTTTGTTGTTGCTTGTTGTTGAGAATACGCAGCAAGGGGGGATGGGGGTGGGGGGAGGTTGGTGAGTTTTCGTTCACAAGCATCCCGCCGCCTGTCCCTTCCATTCTGTCGGGATATAAAACCGGTCAAATTGTACTCGCACACTAAAACGGAATGTGTAACGCAACCAAGACAAACTCGCGGACCGTTTTGCTGCTCAAACCGCGCAGAGTTTCGGGTAGAGGCCCCGGGGTCGGGCGGCGGCTGGCAGGGAGAGAGGCAAGCCCTGCCCAGGCTTCGGGTCGCACCAAACGCCCGCAGCTCGGTTGAGTTTTAGGACACCCGGTGATCTTGTCGGTGGACTGGGAGAGACGTTGCCCTCCTCCCCCCCTCCCCCGTGACGCCTTCCCCCACCCACCACCCACCACCACCACCACCCCGTTCCGTAATCCGTTGTCGCAGAGAAACTGGAAACGAGAAAACCAAACTGCGCTCTTAGAACGTCTGAGCGTGTGCAGGTGCCACGGCTTCTCCTGGATCGACGGCACGAGACTCCCGTCTCCTCGGCCTCGCAGATTTAATTTTACGCAATTAATCGCATTTTTTCCCACCTCCCATCGACTTAAAGGGTTCCTCGAAGTTTTTGTTGTTGTTGTTGTGTAATCCGCGTGCTCTCGCAGTGCCACGCTGATGATGCCCACGTTGCCTCTTCCAAAGTTGCCGCTCCCTTTTCATGATTGCGCTGTTGCTTGTGATGCTGCTGCTGCTGCAGCTCATTGATGTGGCTGTCACTACTGACATAGTTGATCACCGTTGCTGCTGTTGATGGTGCTGCTTCTGCTTATGTACAGTAGTTGATGATGATGAATCTGCTGCTCATGTCAATGTTGCTGCTGCTGCTGCTGTCGTTGTTGTCAAGTTCGATGCTACCACTCGCGCTAATGTTGCTGATGACTTGTTACTGATTTGCGACGTTACTGCTGCTTCTAAATTGTGTTGCTGTCTGTGCCGTGAAAGCGACTACTGCTGCTACTGCTGCTCTGCTACTTATTGCTGCTGCTGCTGTGTCGGCTCTCGATGTGTCAACAGCCGACGTCGTTCTTGCCGGAGTGAGTGCTAATTTCATTATTTTACCACGCGGTTATATACATCCTATATCGTTATTCTATAATTGGCGCGCTGTATATTGTGCTTGATTTTTTTTTCTTTCCTCGTGATGATTTTACCATCTGCGGCAATGTGTTGCTGCTCTTGTTTTTGTTGTTGTTGTTGATCACCGTGCAGACAAGGGTGGTTAATTCTCCAAAGATCAGGACCCGGAGAACTGAAGGGAGATACAAAAAAAACAAAATCGCACGCAGACGCGAGATAAAACGACGTTGTACACACGTAAAACAATTGACAACAAACGCTTCCTTTCAAAAGTCGGCACAAGCTTCACCTACTTGGTCATTAAATGCCACACAACAACGGTCCCTTACTCCACCGAATGGAGACTTCAAAATGTGTTTTGTGTTTAATTGCCCCCCCTCGCCTAATGGAGCCTGGCGTCTCTTACACCGCCGGTGTTAATGAGGCAGCGCTCTGCGACTAATTTCAGCTCGTACGTGGGCGTCTACACTTGTGCTGTGAAGAGCGCCGATTATATATATTTAAAAAAATTGCTGTTTGTAAGTCCAAGTTTTCATTGGGTATAAAATTGCACGTTGCGTTTAGATCTTTTTTGAAAACGTATTTAATTTTTTTTTTATAAGCGTACAATTGATTTAGCATTTTTTTAATATCACTAATCGCATCAGAGCCGTTCTCTTATCGGAGATTGTGTTGAGCTCGCTGGAATTGGGTAACGGTGGGACGTCTGCCGTTTGTTCGCGGTGTCTCTGGCCTTCGCGTCGGTCATGAGACCCGCGGAAGATGACACTGCAGAACTACTCATGAGGTCCCCTCAATGGAGCCTCTCGGCTCTACCATTGCTTATGATGGCAATATGTTCAGGGGTTGAATGCCAATGTCGAGGTCTGCTGTTCGCCACGACGAGAGGGTTTCAGGAGAGGGTGTGTGGACTGTTGCTGTTTCTCCTCCTCTGTTGAAGGAGCGCGGAATACAGCGGTTTGCTTATATGGTCCATATTTTTGGTTGCAAGGCCACAATTGCACTGCGGTGCCGTTAATTTGAATAGACCTCTCGAAGCCAACACTACACAGTGCCCCCTCCACGCTCTGTAAAGAGTGGTTCACCCGTATCAATCATCATATGTCATAGGTATAGCACGTAATAATAATAATCTATTATTGTTATAATGTACAATAGTCATCGAGCGTCATTGTGTAGGACACGAGTTACAAAATAAATTAGCGGACAGTACCCCTCCATCCCCACGTAGTTTTTTCCACGTAAAAAAAAATGCATGGATTTTCTTCTTATTCCCATTGGCCACGTGGCCTTTTGGAAGTCCATCTTATCACCAGCATCGGTTGCGTAACAAGCAAATTTTGCACCGGTTTTTACATTTCGTGTCTCGTCAGTAGAGCCAGGCTTGCTTCGACCGATCCTGGTGAATTTCCCGATGTTTGTTTTTTTTTTATCGAGGAAAGTGCCCCCTGCGCTAGACGTGGGGCGTAGTTCGACGCGAAACTATATAATTCACAGCACTAAATAATACTGCTTGAGTATCCTTTATGGAGAATGTACGCAACTAAATAAATAACCAGACGTTAATGCCTTCTTAGCATATTCGTGTCTCCACATAATTTATACATTTGATCAACATCACAACTCGAATTAACGATCATGGGGCACTCCTCATGTCAGATTAGTGCAGCATCCTGTTCTTCGTGTGCCTAATGTTGATACAGAGCAACAAGGAAAATTTTACAATTGCAACTTTGCATCAGTGCAACCAAGTGATGCCAGCAGTCGTGGATACATATTATTTGTGGGCCGTTTCTAAGCCGTGAGACTCGTGTTGGCCCTCGGCTGTATTAAGTGAGAAAGCGAATGTAAGACGATGCAATGTTGTGCAGTCACCACCACCGCAGTTAAAACACGTTGACGATCAAGACAATTATATTCTTGGTTCTTTCGGTAAAGTCATGTAGAAGGGAAATAATAAAATAATAAAAGTATAAAACAATAAAATTCTCACGACGTTTCGACTGCAAACACAAGCAATCATCCTCAGGTGTGAAATCCACAGCAAGAAAATTTGAAAAAAGTGGCGGTTTTTGCTTAACGTCAGCACCACGGACAGCGATTTGGCAGTTGGTCAGATGTTTTATATTTTCATTATTTTACTATTTCCCTTCTACGTGACTTTACCGAGAGAACCAAGAATATGAATCCCTGCAGTCACGAAAGCTTTCAATCAAGATCAAGACAATTGTTGATGATGGTGGTGGTGTTATGGTGATGCCGATTGCATCATCGTCTTCTCGTGTCCTGTCACTGCAGTCACATGGTTATCCAGTATCAGGCACGTGATGATGATGATGATTGATTATGACGACGATTATGACGATGATGACATGGTCCAGTCTGAAGCCCTGGCCAGCTCATGTCATGGTGCATGGCTCCCACAGCAGCTGAGACACCAATAGGTGCTCCATGGTCTGTTTCATGGCTCACAGGAATCGGTGTCATTTAGATGATGATATGATGACCAAGCATGCTTTGATGATGATGTTGATGATAATGATGAAATAATGGCCTTGCCAATAACCTGAAACTCATTCCGGGATCTCATCACAAGTGGCTCTGAGATTTGAACGCACATTTCGGTATTTGCCAGGAAAGTATTTAGATGCCATGCTCATTATCAGCTGTTTGTACCACCCGGCAAATGTTGTGGATTTGCTCTCCAACACACTGGTGTGCTGTACTCGTAACGGATTGGCCATGTATTATGGATGATATTGGTCGCGAAAGCCTGCGTGTTAAACTGACAGGGAGTTTCGTTTGCTAAACACTATATTTAGTAGCCAACACATTCTTGAGTGCTTATACCATGTTTTTTTACACACACACAACACTTAGCAGTGATGGACATTTATTCATCACCCTCCTACCCTTTTCTAGCAACAGTCCCCACAGAGTGTCTTGCGCTTTCTTTCTCATTTTAAATGGGACCGCCACACCGTGGATCTACCACAACGTGGTCAACCAACCCCTGCAAGTTAATAGGAAACGCATTAAAGCTGAGTGGTCGGCTGAGGCGAGGCGAAATTGAGCAGCCGTTGTTCAGATGTGTGCGTTGCGTGGGGCTTGATCACGTGGTTTTGTTTGTTTTGGTTTTGAGATTAAAACAAACCGGGTCTCTCCTTGTGTTGCTGTTGTTGTTGTTGTTTTAACGTGCGAGAGGAGAACGGTGTCCCCTTTTTCTGTCAGTTTGGAATTTAATATTCTGCACCAGCAAAACGAATCAAAGGGATTTCTGTGTCATAACCGTCTGTGGGAAATGAACCAATCTTCACAATGCAGTGTGAAACGTAGAAAGAATGCAATAACCATCACCCCCAGCCCCCAGATGATATTGATATCGGTGCTTTGTGTGCAAAATACCCCCCCCCCCCCCCACTGTAGCTCAATTCACCTAAAAATCCGAACGCACTTAATAACCCGTGCATGCATCCATCGCACGGGAGCGGCCACCCTCATAAATGATGGATTTCTCATTTTCTGCAGTGTCTTGCGCCGGGATATTTCTACAAATCCGTTCAACTTTGGCGCAGCGTTTGTTTCGCAGCGGCGCTAGTTGGAAAAACAAGTCCAAGAAATTAATCGCGCCCTACACACATTTCCGTACGTCATACAAGGCATCGTGTGGATCCAACCAATGACAGAAGCCGTGTTTTTTTAATGTTATCACTTTAAAGAGAGAGACTCTACGCCACATGGCTCATGACGTGACTTTTGAAACTCGCAACGAGGGCCCCAGACCCCAAGGCTGGCTTGCAAGCTCACGAATTCAGAGTATGTATTTATACTTGAGGAATCCGATGAGCTATGAAGCTCTTTTTTGCGGCTGTGAAGTAGGGGTGGGTAAGAACGCAGTGGGCGGGCGCAGCAACAAATACGACGTTGTATTGTACTATTGCTCCAACGTATATGCCCCCCCTCCTACCTTCACCAACCAACCGGCACTGACCGGCACAGTGAAAATACGATGACGATTACCTCCACAACCCACACGGTTTGGCAAGGAGGCCCCTAATCCAACGGCGGACGAGACAAACATTCGGCCTGTGCACGTGTGTGGGGTGTGCGTGGGGTGTGTGTGGGGTGTGAGTGGGGTGTGTGTGGTGTGTGTGTGTGTGGTGTGTGTGTGTGGGATGTGTTTGTGGGGTGTGTGTGTGTGGGGTGTGTGTGGGGTGTGTGTGGGGTGTGTGTGTGGTGTGTGGGGTGTGTGTGGGGTGGGTGTGTGTGTGTGGTGTGTGTGGGGTGTGTGTGGGGTGTGTGTGTGTGGGGTGCGTGTAGGGTGCGTGTGGGGTGCGTGTGGGGTGCGTGTGGGGTACGTGTGGGGTGTGTGTGGGGTGTTTGTGACTGCAGCCAGGGCAGATCCGCTCACCCGTGTCGTCTTGACTTTGTTTCCAGCTATGCACATCCAGCCAGAGTTGTCCGGAAGAGTCTTGCACTCCTCGCCTTCCAAACACGGATCCATCTCGCACCACCACTTGCCCACGACTATCGACGCTGTTGCACGCGAAACAAAAGACAAAGATCCCCCCTATAGCCTTTAACAGACTGTTGGGGCAAGTGCTGTTAGCGAGGACATATGAAGGCCGGCACGGCACACGAGGTGGTGGGTGGCCAACAGCACGCCCGACCGCCTTTATCTCCCCAGTGGCGATGTTTTTACACACCGCACCAGGTACTCGTTTGAGGCCGAGTCGACCTAGGGGAGGCCCAGGACCGATTCAGATAATCGTCACCAGTGTTAGCCCGTGAGCGGGAATCAAACTCGGGCCACCGGGTTCGTAGCGCAGCGTAGCGCTAACCGCTGTTGTGCACACACACACACGCACGCACAAAAGGCAAAGATCCCCCATGTAGCCGTTAACAGACTGTTGGGGCAAGTGCTGTTTGCGGGCACCTGTCCAAGGCTTGCACCTGCACACGTGAGGTCTCTCTCGCCAGTGCTTTGATCCAGATGCGTCTCTCTCACCCAGTGCTTTGATCCAGATGGGCCTCTGTGATCATTATATGTAAGTAGATATATTACATTTAGCGTAAGGGCTTGAAAAGACGTGAAGGCAAGCTCCTAAGACTAATGAGATGGGAACATGACAACTTTTTCACCGATGATGGTCACTTTCAGCAAAAAAAACCCACCGCTGTTTCCTTTAACATTTAGCTCTGTTCATTGAAAATTACGTGTAACCTAAGATACGACCACTCGAAATTGACTTCGTGTTCCAAATGCTTGGGCAACATTTTTCCAGACGTACTTTTTAAGTGGGATGCCTGAGTGGTATGGAATGGGATTGCATCTTTTTGACCGCCCTCTTCTATAAACATCTCAAGCGCAATGACAGTTCACAGAATCGGTACCTCAATTGGCAATCATGAAAATGCATATTATTTACGTTTTTTAGTGCTAGAAAAGTAGGTGGTTACGTGAAGACTTTCACTTTTTTGTCATCTATCCCCCCAGTTTTGTTCCGATTTGTGCTATCGGCCTCGTGTCATGAGATCAATGATCCATTCGGATTATTGTGGGACGGAGCAACTTACTCTCCGTCATAGACAACGGCCAAAGGAAGTGGATATCACAGAGTTACTACTGAGATCCCTTCAAGTGACCTCTGGCCCACGCGGTAAATTACATCGTTTCTACCCCACGTTTTGAAGAATGACCCCCAGAATTAAATGTCATAGTACCGCTGCTGAGATCTTTTCAGGTGCCTTCTTCTATACACACACACACTAGGGGTGTACTTTCTCCAAACCTATAGAGACGTATTTGTGGTATGGCAGTGAAACCAACAATTAAATTCTCCATAACTGATGTTTCTCACCAAATTAAGTGCAAAACAGTTAAATGCGCTGGGTTTTTGTGCGTGTGGTCATTGGTGACCGGGCTGAAACCATCAATTCGCTACACTTGAAAACGTGGTTTAATCGCAGGCTGCCGTCTGGATTTGAACCCAGGGCTTCGGCTGTGCCAAGCTCAGCGCTCTGCCCTCTGAGCCACCTGGCTACCGCTTAAAACAAAATATCTTACCATTTTCTGTCTCTGTAGGGTGTGACCAGTGTTTGCCACTGGATGGTATTTTAGCGGAGGAAAGCTGCGCTCCAAGACTTTTCGTGAACATCGTGGGCGCCGTATAAATGCAAGCACCTCTGGTAATTATTGTCATGACGTTGTCGCCGCGTGTAAATCATTCAGTGCAGTTACCGTCCCCCATTTGAAGGACGGCGCGCTAGGAGACGCTCTGCGGCGTTGGCGGCGACTTGGACTGTGTTCCTTGGCCCCTGCATCTCCTTCGCCGAGAATGACCTTTTATGATATTTAACGGAAAGTTTAATCGCCGCCCTGTCAATCCGCAACGACTTTGCGGTATTACTCCCCCCCCCGTCACTCCCCTCGCCTCCACAAATGAATCGATCCGCAGCGGAGGCAGCAAGAAGGAACCCTGGGTTTTCCGTCGCCACCGACAAACGCCCACGTGCCCTCTGCTACGCTGCGTGAGGTCACGGCTTCTCCACCGCGAGTTTGTCCACAAATTCAAACAAGCGGCGGACCAAAGGACGCTGCAACCGGCGGTGGTGGGCTTTGGCTCGAGGTTTAAACTCCTTGTGAGATGACACCAGGGATTTATATATATATAGGCAAGAGACGGGAGATGCAGCGAGATGGAAGGGAAATGCAGACAGCAGTTGGAGGTGAAATACTACGAGCGAAGATTAGATATAAATGTCGTGGCATGAGAGAGAGACGTAGACGTAGACGGAGACTTCAGAAAGGTTAATTCGGTTTTCTAATGTGAATTGGCTCGTTCATTAAGATCTAAATTCGCGCTGATAATTGGTTCGTCCGCTATTTTTGTTTCGTGATTCCGGGGCCCCTTGAGCCACTTGGTGCCCTTTAACTTTTGCTTGCTTCGCTCATGCCCCCCTGCGCCGCCACTGATTCTGAGAGGGTAACTTTTAAACCGTACATTGCGCGCGACTATTGACGGCTCAAAGGTTGTGGTGGTATAATGCGTTGTAAGCCAGTGTGTTGCACCTTCAAAGTAATGTGATCGAGTCACTGTAATTTATTTGACTACTTTTTATAAAAAAAAAATGCACAAAAATAACAGCCCAGCACTGCATTCCGAAAGTAGGCAGTGTGCAATAATTATCTAACGCACATCAGCTGTTGTGGTCCCTTCATGAAGCCAAGATAATGCTCTATAGTTTCTACCTGCCGATTGTTTTTTTTCAATCGTCGAATAAAACAACAACTGCAAGTAAGGTCATCATAAACAGCGGGGCAATTGTACGCGCTAAGTAACAGTAATCTGATTACACACTGATCATTGGGATAGTCATACAGGGTTATTAATAATAATGTTAAATTTCGATTTAAAGCTTTCGTGACTGCAGTGATTCATCTTCTTGGTTCTTTCGGTGAAGTCACGTAGAAGGGAAATAATTAAATAATAAAAATAAAACATAATAAAATACAATTCTCACGACGTTTCGGCCACAATGCAAGCAGCCGTCCTCAGGTGAAGAACAGGTCTGTCGGAAAGACAACGTCATTCAGGCATTCAGACGTCATTCAGACATTCAGACGCTGTCTTTCCGACAGACCTGTTCTTCACCTGAGGACGGCTGCTTGCGTTGTGGCCGAATGTCGTGAGAATTGTATTTTATTGTGTTTTATTTTTGTTATTTTATTATTTCCCTTCTACGTGACTTTACCGAAAGAACCAAGAAGAAGAATAATAAAGTTACATTTTGTAAAGTTGGCGCATTTCATCCGTAGATACCAATGCGCGCCCATGGATGGAAAGCCAGGAGACGAACAGAACACGCATGGCCAGGACTAGGCAGGCGGTGGGTGGTGAAGGCACCGGACTTGAGTAGACCCAACAACTCCGATCGCGTTTGCTTTTCGTGTTACGATTCCAGTGGTCCGTCACTCCGTTAACGATCGACTCCCAAATTACTGCCGACGGCTGACGTTGCAACAGACGAATGTGTGGGTCAGGGGAAGTGCCACTTGCCGGCAGCAGCCGCCACCTGTGAGGTGGCGTTGACAATGAAGGCGTTGAAGCCGTGTCATTTAAATTATTTTTTAACGTGTGTGTTTTTTTTAACCGGTTCACCATCTTTCCTCCAGTGGGCATTGATTGTTAAGAGCATTCATCAGGGAATTTAGGTACTCCCCCCCACCCCTTATCCCTCCCCTTCCCTTATTTTTCCTTTTCCTGCAAGGGGGTATCAGAGCTTAGGGAAGGCACCAGGGTTGTAGAGTTGATTGAAACTTGCTGCTTAGACAGCTTTCTATTGCACTGTAATGTGTTTGTGCTGGTGTCAATCCCCTTTGATATCCTTTGTGCTGTGTGTCTGCATCGTTTTGTGAATAAAATACGTTGGGAATAAAAAACAAAACTTTTTTGGTTTTTCTTTTACATTCTTTGCCGACGTGGCACGGACATGCCTAAAAAAACCGCCCAATTATTTTCTAATCTGACTCGGATAACGTATCCGAAAAGTATGCTACCAATGAACCTTCAGGCAGGGAAGCTGCAACGGTATAACGCTCCCGACACTGAACCACGTGATCCACAGCACGCCGGTTCAACTCCCGGGCACGGCAGTTTAAAGGATGTTGGCAACTTTCTTAAATCTCTCCCCCACTCCCCACCACCACCACTGCGTCCGTCCACCCATCAGTACAAGTGGGCACGCAGTCAATCGTGGTGGTGCGGTGGGGTTAAAATGTCGGTGCTATCGCTTCCTTCCAAGAATCTCTGGCTCGCGTGGACGAGGAGGCCAACATCTTCTTTCCAGGTGTCTCTGGAGAACTCGGTCGAGTGGAGGCCCTTCCAAAACAGAGGTGTTACATATTCTTTGGGTCTTACGGTATTGCCACGTAGGTTAAAATGAAAATGTATTTGAACCTATCTAAGTGAAATGTCGATTTAAACCTTTCGTGACTGCAGGGATTCATATTCTTGGTTCTTTCAGTAAAGTCACGTAGAAGGGAAATAATAAAATACCACAGCAAACGTCGTGAGAATTGTAATATTTAATTATAATTATTTTATTATTTCCCTTCTTCCTATCTACGTGACTTTCGGTAAGGAATATGAATTCATGCAGTCACGAACGCTGCAGTCAGGAAAGGTTTAAGTCAAGATTTAGAGGTGTTACCTTTCATTTATTTACCAGGTAAAGGCCCACTGAGTAATATCGCTCTTTTTTTCTTCAGAAGCGACCTGGCCACAACTCATGGCTCGATGAAGGAGCTCATCGCGTGGAAATGTAGAGCAGCCGAATGCTCTTAACGCACGTTTCTAATTGTGGAGGGAAAAGCCGGAGGACCCGGAGAAAAATCCACACGACCACGGGGAGAGAGACCGGCAAACTTCAAATGTACAGGGGTCAGGGTCGAAACCCACGACTTGCTGCTGTATACCAGGCGAGGTAGTTAACATCTCGCCACTGTGGCGCATTTGCAGGGCTGCACCCTTTGAACCTTAGGATTGAATTGGCACTGTTAGATTGAGCTGACACGTTTGTAAAGTCCTCGGGTTATCCCGGATTATCCCTGCTGCTTTGCAGTGGCCGGACAGCGATTGTGTTAAACACAATGAATGGCTTTAATTTTTTTTTTTGGAGCACGCATTGCCCAATGGGTATTGGGAGGAAAAGTTAAAAGATTTATAAGCGTGCCTATTTGAGGCCATCCGATGGGACGCATACTTAAATAGGCAATTCTGTCTAATTTACGTCTTAATATTGAATTATGGAAAACAGCCAAGGTTAGCATATTGTGTGTTTCACTTATTTTTTTATTTTAACATGCAGATGATAACAGGCTATTATGTCTACCACACAGGTGTATATTTCATTAAAATAAAATACGGTACTACTATCCGTGTGTACCGCGCTGTGCGCGTTTTGGTCTCATGCTTCGTGCCCACTGGTAGACTGCTGTGATGCACACGACATCTCTGGATGTATGTGCTGGCCACCCACGCCGCTCGTGCGCCGTGCCGGCCTTCATAGGGTGCTACTCGCTAACAGAACTCGCCCCTACAGTCTGTTAAGGCTACACGGGGATGGGAGGAGGGGGGGGGGCTTTTAGTCTTTTGTTTATTTTCTCTTTGTGCACGTGGACGTGAAAGCTCACTTGGCCATTGACCCCCGCCCCTCTGCCCCACACACTGAGAGGCCGCGGGCAGAGCGACCGCGCGTTCACGAAACGGCTTCGCGGACGGACAGCGGGCGGATAAAGTGGGACGCGCGTGTGGTGGTGGGTGGAGGTGGTGGGTGGTAGGTGGAGGTGGTGGTGGTGGGTGGTGGGTGAAATGAATAAGGGCGAGCTTGATGGCGCGGGGTGGGGGGGCAATTAGGGACGGGCAAAGGTTGAATAAAAGGTGTAAAACGACGGGCAGGAGGACAGATGGGGAGCGAAATAAACAGGCGGACTGGTGGCTAAGATGGGGGCAGGCAGACACGGACACAGTCGGACGGACAGACCGGCAGACCAACAGGTAGTCGCAGGCAAAGACAGACAGACGGCATACATAGTGGATAGAGATAAGCAGACACGGGCAGATGCAGACGCAGAGGGACAGGCAGCCGTGGCTGAGAGGCACACGGTCAGATGAACGGGGCCGGCTTCGGTGGCAATTGGCAATGTCATTCATTGAGAGAGGGTCAGAGTTGAGTTGGTGGATCACACGGAGATGGAGCCATGGTGTGCGTAAGGGAAATTGGTTGTTGTTCGACAACGAAATAATAATGAGCCAGGATTACAGTTTTGCCTTGATTAGGTTGTCTCATCAGAGTGACACGTTACTTTTGTCCAAAAATAATTTATATTGCGAAATTTGTTTTATCCGTTGTGAGCACTGCTTGGTGCTGCTGCATTTCCACTGCCGTTATAAAACGTACCCGTGCCGTGCTGAGCCATTCGGGGATCGCACAAGGGAAGCTCCATTTCTTGTCCCAACGTGAAACGGTCACGTGACCCTGTGGCCTTTTTTTCCTGCCCTAACCCTCCTCTTCTCACCTCACCTTACCATCACAATCGTAACATATCGTTTTTTTCACGATGACAATTTGTTAACGTGTCAGATTTTTACAGCCTCTTATCCCTTCCAGAATCTTCCACTGCTATTTATTTCATCATGAGGCCTCCTTTGCCAGTATCAAAATATACTAATAGGGTTTTTCCCCTTTTTCTGGCAACAAAACTGACACCTTTTGCAAAGAATCATGTTTACATTAACCACAATACGTGCAGTCAAATGCAAACAAAAACAATACTCTGATAATTTATGCATTGTCCTTGAAACTGATTGGTCCACACCAGAGACAGCTTTTCTTCGAGCCTAGTCTCATATGGTGTTCGACCAGATGACACCAAAAGGCGCACAGTTTATTTGTCAAACTGAAACGCAGCCCCTTGTCCTCATGAAGCAGCTTCCTGACGTTATATTATCTTAAACATACAATTGAAACCCAATTTATATTTAACTTTTCATGATACGTGTGCTAGGTCAACTGTGGCAAGCCTCTCTGATATTTGACGTTTCCTCCAGATAATTAAAATAGTTGATCCTGTAGGGCATCTTCAGATGATTACAGTATTATTTTCTTTTTACTATCTTTATTTGATCACGTAAGGCCCGCTAAGCTAAATAGCTTTTTCAGAAGTGACCTGGCCACAAGTGATAACCCAATGAAGTAGCTTATCAATGTGGACATTTATAGCAGCCAAACACTCGAAATGCATGTCTCTAAATGATGTGGAGGGAAAAACCGGAGGACCCGGATAAAAATCCACACGATCACGGAGAGAAATTGCAAACTCCATCGATAGAAATCAATCAATCAAGTTTGGATATCGATAGCACTATTTCGTGCTGTACACGTAAAAGACAAACATTGCTAAAAGACTAAATCGCAAGAAAAATAAAATCAATATCCGGACAAATTAAAATCGCATTATAATAAATTGCAAGCAAAGGCATTTTAAAAAAACACTATAAAATAATCTTAAGTAAAAGCAAGTTGATAATTGGTTTTTTACCCTTCTATCTGGCAACAAAACTAATACCTTTTAACAAGGAGTCATGTTTGCATAGACCGCAATACCTGCAGTCATAATACAAACAAAAGACATAACTCTGATAATGTGCACTGTCCTTGAAGTTGATTGGTCCACACCCGAGACAGCTTTCCTTAGAGCCTACTCTCACATGGGTTGGACCAGATGACGCCAAAAGCTTCCCATAGTAAAAGCATTTTCAAAAAAGTTAGTTTTTAGATTTAATCTAAAATTGCTTAATGATTTTGAAGCCCTCAGATCACCTGGCAGGCTGTCCCACATACGAGGACTGTCCACACTGAAGGCCGCTTCTCCGTGAGTTTTGTTCCTGGCTCTTGGGACGACTAAAAGACCGGTACCAGAACTTCTGAGGGATTTTGCTGGTTCATATCTTAACAGCATAGAGGATATGTATGCTGGTGCCAAACCATTCAACGATTTAAAAACCATTAAATAACTTTAAAATCAATTCTATGACTGACCGGCAGCCAGTACACGCATGGTAGAATGGGTGTCACGTGGTGGGTGCTCTTTCTGGCTTTCGTCAGCACACGTGCTGCCGCATCGTGAATAAGTTGTAGTTTCAATATTGACTTTCTCGGAAGACCGGAGAAGAGAGCACAGCTGGTAATAAAAGCGTGCATCAGTCTCTCAGTAGTACACCGAGAGAGAAAAGGCATCATTAGCTATATATCTGAGATGAAACAAGTATAACCCGTAAAAACAAAGTTTTTCACTATAAATCCTTTATATGCGTGGCGGCTAGAGTCCTCTCGTCCTCTGGCTTGAGATGGCTGCCACCTATGGGTCAGATGATTGCATTGCACCATTAAGCAATTGGTAATTAAATATAATATTTTTGTCCTATAAAGTGTAAAA
The DNA here is from genome assembly GCF_964198595.1 of Lampetra fluviatilis. Lineage (NCBI taxonomy): Eukaryota > Metazoa > Chordata > Hyperoartia > Petromyzontiformes > Petromyzontidae > Lampetra > Lampetra fluviatilis. The sequence goes on along the minus strand of NC_136312.1, from coordinate 9,447,117 downwards.
TTTTGGAAAATATTTTTCACGAACATTAATTGTCTCGCACAACGAGTCTGTGTGGAAAATGTCAGCTCGATTGGATCACGGGAAGTGGGATAAAAAACGACCGAAAGAATTGCACGGTCGTAAGCAAGCAAGCGAACTTAATATAAAGGATTTAAAAAGGCCGTTTTGGTGATATATCTGATGTGGGCTTCAAAGTTCAAATGCGGATCAAACAAAACACCTACGCTTTTAACCTGCAGTTTGGCGTTTTCTGTCAGCGAGCAGAAACTTGGGAGCAGCTAATTTCTTCGGGTTTTTGCTCCAATTACCAGGATCTCTGTTTCGTCTTTGTTAAGTGCCAGGAAATTATGTGACATACACATTTCAATATCATCAATGTACTTCAACAGGTTCTCGATGGGGCCTACATCTTTAGGAGATATGGAAATGTATAGTTGCGTATCATCAGCATAGCAGGGTCGGAATTGAACCCACGACCTCCTGTATACCAGGCGAGGTAGTTAACATCTCGCCACCGTGGCGATTCCTTGGAGGTAGCAAAACATTTGTACAACTGATTTACTTACATTGTTAACAAGAGTGCATTCCTAGATAATCCCACTAATTTTAAATGGTTATCGCATGAATTACTGTTGTTGGCCACACAAAGAAACTGGAACCACTAAAGTTACGCCACTGAGGTGGTTCCGACAAGTGACATTTCTGATCTGGGCTCGTGGAATAATTTGGAAGAACTTTACTGACAAAATAGGCCCTCGTATGTCTCTTTCCACTGTGCAACCGAACCGTACCAGGGCCAAGCCAGCCTGGCACCGTGCCAATTCAGCCTGGCACCGTTCCAGATTGTTTTCCACTGCGGGAGCCGCGCCGTGCCGTGCCGCCCAGACGTCGTCGGCCTCGCCCCTGACCCGCTTTTTCCCCGAGCCAGATTCACATGAGTTGTGTGTCCAGAAAAATTTGCCGGCGTTGCCGAATGGCCGGTGGCGAAAAAAAAAAAACCCCACTCGTACCGGGAGGCGTGCGCTGGCTCTGCTCGGACGGGCCGATGTAAAAAAAAAAAAGAGGTCCGCGGTTTCCCCGTCGTTCGTACCGTCCACGCAGGAGGGATGAGCGCGCGTGGTGCCGGCCACCTTCCCCGGCAGGCAGGAGCACTTGACGGTCTGCGATCGCTCCTCGATCTTGTTCTTGTTGCAGCAGCGTCGAGCCGCGATGACCTCGCACGTGTCCGGAACTGCGCGGACGAGAGGGACCACGGGCGAAAGGGCCCCGGGGTGGTGAGGGCTCGCATCGTATTGCGTACGTACGTATGTTGATGTTGGTCAACTGCTCGTGTGTTCAAAAATGATTCACATCATCTGGGATATTGGAGACAAATCTGGCCAGGTGGCACTTAGGTTAAGAGCGTCTGTGTCACGCGCTCAGGTCGTAAGTTCACATCTTGGTTGTGAGTCAGAACCACTTCATAGGGGAGTAAACATTGTAGGTTAACTTCTTCTGCACCGTACGTTGCCAACCGCGCTAATCGGAGGTGCAGGGGTAAGGACAACACACTAAACACAAAATGCAAAAGCATTCGTTCGGAGCCTGCCGATTGCCGCAAAGGGTAGAGACTGCTACTTTTTTTGTTATCCCTCTTAACCCTTTCCCGTTCCAATGACATACGTACACATACAGGGCACTCACACGTACGTCATCGTAAAAGGCCACGCGGGAGGGCACGTGGCGCAGTTCTTTTTTGGCACCGGCTATCGTAGAGTGCGGTCGTGTCGCTTGCGAGTTCTCCTGTGGCGGAGAACGGCGTCTTTAAAAACAGCGGCGCTACCGCCTGTGCGTTCACAAGACGTCTCGGAACGGGAAAGGTTCAAGCGCTCGTACGTTCAGTGCGTTCACTCGATGTGTGTGGGGGGGGGGGGGGGTCTGGCTGCGTGTCGAGCATCTTCAGGACATCTGCTGCTGGCGAGTGAGTGAGTGCGTCGCGAGCGCTTGAGGGAAGGAATGGTCAACACGTGGCGCGATCGGAAACGTACGCGTTAACCTTAACCTGACGTAGAATCAGAATATTTTATGCTGGAGGAATCCGATGAGCCATGAAGCTCTTTTTTCACAGATCCGTTAAAACTCTTTGCAAACAAAAATCGCCCCTGGAAATCTGCCCAATTTGTTGTCGGATCTCGGAGCCTGTGAGAGGTCGAACGTCGTTTGTGCTTGAAAGGGAGGCTGCCTGGGAACGCCACCGGGTGTTGTCGCCTTGAGCCGTGAAGTGGCCATGAGATGGCAGTAAATCAACGAATTGTTGAATCTGTCTGTGCAGAGCTCTGCGCGTTCATCCGCCGCGTGCATGGGCTTTCCCCCAGGACAAACCGTCTCCCGCGAGGTTCGTCGCTAACGCCGCTTTGCAATCGACGACGTGCGATGGGTTAGCGATAAGAGGCGATGGCATTTCTTCAGTCGGCCTTTTTCGATCGTGTATATATGATCGCTGCACTGTGCTGACGATTGCTAATAATGGTGAAACCGTTTCAGCAGGGCCGCGGGGAAGCAGCCCACCTCGCCGTGTCAAACATTCACAATCCCAAAGAGGAGAAACGCCGTTGGACCTTGCGAGGCAGCTTCTCGCGACGCTCTACAACGGCCGCCTTTTGGATTGCTCACAGTCCCCTGCGGGGCCTTTTTTGCCTTCTTGCATTTGGCGCAGAGCTGAGTTTTTTTCGTGCGCTTGGTGGCTTACCTCCAACGTTGCGTTGTGCGTTTGTTTTTTTCGTCGCGTTTTTTGGCGACCGTTTTAAACGAGATGGCCGTTGCGCTCAGTGTATCCCACGGTTGGCAGTGGCACAACTTGGGACCCGCAACACGCCCGAGGATCTGAGAGATTCGTAATGTCTGCGAGCTAATGGCGAGCATGCACCACGACTTTCCTCACATATACTCCAGGCTCTTTAAACTGGATATTATCGTTAGGAAAAAAACAATTATCGCTAATCAGACTCCCATGTTGCTTCTGCTCACACGTTTTCCAATGTATTGATAATGCATAAGCCACACTTGGCCCAAATCGCTTCATTCATGCTGTGTGGGAGGGCTCCCTATTAATTGTTTTGGCTGCCTCGGATACTTCCCATCCAATACTATTTGTTAATGATGAGAAAAACGCATTCGAACGAGAAGATGCTGTTGGCATTGGCTGCATTTCCCAAATATTCGAGTTAGCTGCCTCTAAGCAAAAATACGGCTCTCAAGCGCTCAGCCCCTTGAGCTGGTGGTCTGGACAAGGCTGGGGCCGTTGTACACACAATGTGGGGAGTGGCATGACGTGCACGCAAGGCATGATGGGAGTCACACCTTGCTGCTGTTTATGAGCTGCACACCGTCTTTGAGTGTTGTTGACCAATCTATCTTGGCTACAGATCCCGCAAACTTGAGGGTTGACCTTAACTACCGGAAGCAAGACCCAATGTGCTGACCCCGTGAGCTGGGGAATAAAACAAAAATGAACACATTTAAAAAAAAAAACTCGGTGGTGCCCTAAAGATACTAAAGACTTTGCTCGCCCATCGAATTTGGATTGCAATTCGTGTTGCGACAAAAGCCTTTAGGATTCGAACGTCAGCTCCTTAATGACCTGAATTAATTTGCTTGCTGAGCCGATTCCTTTTTTTAGAGAACAACAACAAAATAAACGTGCAAGGAAAAATACCGTAATGCGAAACGCAAATCGCGATTCCGTATTGACGGTGGCGCACAAGCACATTCAATCACATTCTTAGGTTTTTTCGGTAAAGTCACGTAGGTAAAAAATTAAAATTAATAAAAGTAAAATAAAAATAAAATAAAAATCACGACGTTTCGGAGGCAACACAAGCTTCCGTCTTCACAGCCCAAAAAAGAGGCCGGACATTCGTGTAACCGGCGACGTTTGGATGAATAAACCTTTCTCGTCGGAGCGATGAGTAAACTAATGGAAAATATCAACGAGTAAATAATAAATGGGCAAAATAATGAAGATGTTAGATCTGTTGGTAAAAGTGAGTGGGCTTTGGCCAGACACATTGCGAGGAGGGATGATCACCGATGGCGAAGAATGCTTCCATAATACAACGTTTTTTTGGGTTAGATCGCGTAAATATATTAATGTGTCGTTGTGGCGTTGCTCTCCAACACACCGGTGTGCTGTGCTAGTAACGAATTGGCACGTTCCGTTAACATGAGAAACCTTACTAATTGGCTGTGTCAGGTGGTAGCCGTTTTAGCGACACATTTATATATTTACGTGATCTCACCTAAAAATCACCTGTATTATCGATGATATTTGTTGCGAAAAGCCTACCACGTGTTAAAGCTGTGAAGAATACTAATAATAACACTGACGGAGCGGCAGACGAGAATTGCAACGCATCAGCGAGGATACGTCCGCTGAAGAGATGGAGCGGTGAAATTAATTCGTGCGCAGGTGCTAGGTTGGATTGGTACAACCGCAGGCTCATGGGAGGTGACAGCAGTTTGGTGCGAGGCTTTAATCCAGCAGTGACTCGAACGTTTTCGCACGCGGACAAATGGTGCTCAATGTGTTCATCGACAAGCCTTTTAAAAGACGCATTAGGCAGTACCGCGGTTATTTTGGTGACGTAACAATGCGAGTGCCCGGTTAATCTTGCGTTCGGAGGCAATCGGGAACCAGCCGGACGGAGCACGGCGAGTGGGTTGAAGACCCTGTCCATCCGACAGAACTTGAAGAGTGTTTTTCCATTACACGTGTGAATGTTAAACGGGCAATGCTTCTTTACTCCCACATGGGGAGAGAAGGGGGTGGGATGGGGGTGGGGGAAGGAAAAAAGCGAACAGAATTTAATAATAAAGACCTTTGCAATAAAGTCATAAGACTTGGTAAAAAACTTTTCTTTTTTTGCATTTTCAATTTTAGTCGGTGTCTCTGCGCGTGGCTTCTGGGTCAGAACGCTGAGCCCGGCTCCTCTGAGACCCGAGCATCGCGAGGTAATGGTCTTCGCCTAGCCACTGATGACTGCACGAAACATTCTGACATTTACATTCAGCGTTGCGCTTAATTTGGCTGGATTGCAGCCGAGAATTGGACACGCCGGCTTCACTGTCACGAGACAAAAAACACGAGTATTGCATGTGCGTATGTTGAACTTCTTTCGCACCGTACGCATGCGACCTTGCTAATCGGAGGTGCGGGGGGGGGAAGGACAACAACATTTACGCACAAAAGCAGTTCCTTGAGAAATTAGTTTTGTTCAGTAGAGATTTGGAAGTGCATCGCTTAAGCGGCTTCCTGATGTCGGAAGGAAGAGCGTTCCAGACGGCGGCAGAAAATGCACGCCCCCACTAAGTATACGCACAAAGAGGGAACTTGAAGCGATCTCGGAAGCAGTTCTATAAACTCTATTTCTTTGGGCCATTCTCCAACACACGGGGGGGGGGGGGAGGGGGGCTGGTGATGCATCGTTGCGTGGAAGTTCTGAATGGATGCTTCGGCGCATGACAGGATGATGAAAAGCACCATCTAGAATAGTGAACGTGTGGAGTAATATGATGCGACGAATACGCCTCATCCTCGAATTCAGTCGGTAGAGCATCGCATCACGTTGGGCGCTGGACCCAGAGGATGGCAGAACTGCTGCCGGAGCCACTTGGACGAGGCCTCTCTCATCCCACACGACAGAGACGGGTTTCATGCTCTATAAGGCGACCGGTTCCAATATATTCTCTTAGTACATTTGATCCAATAGGCTTAATAGCAAAAGTTATTTCTTGATCTAACGAGCACCCGAGGTAGTGCTCATCTGTTCATGGCCTTGAACCAGTGGTGGACATTCCTCATTCCTATGGTGGGGGGATGAGTCTTTCTGGAGGTCAACCACTCCACTCTGCAGGGATGACGGGCTGGAGTCGACCTCCAACCTGGAGTTGAACTCGCACCCCATCGGATTGCGAGCCGCTCAGTGAGCAGAGCCGAGGCGGCTCAAGTCCCAAGGGTTATCGAAAGCTTCAAATCTAGAATTATCGAGGAGGGTTCCTGGATTAATCAAGGATTCACGGCCGCACAAGAACCCACGATTTCAATGGTGCAGGCTCATTGTCTCTGACGTGCACATTACGACTCTGACAAGTGGTTCTCAAGGGTGTTGTATATTGTGTCCCTCCACTCCACCCACAAATCATGACCACCAGCCACCCCCCCCCCACTCCTAGCGCTCACCGCTCCCCAATACAACCCAGGTTTACGAAGGCCACAGTACACATAAATTACGTGTCCGTGCCTCGAGTCAATGTGGGGGTTTTAGTTCGTGGCGCTGACATTCCCCACGCACTTTAGAAATGTCTCCTGCACGGTATCCATGCCGCAGCCCAAGCTACTGCTTGAAAGTCTTCACGCCCCCCGCCCCCCGTCCCGTGTCCTCCCCCGCATGCCCCCCCCCCCCTCCCACAGGTAGATAACCACGACCATAGCCACGTGGGTCACCTCAGACTTGCGGTGACGAGATGTTAAATGCCTCATCTGGCATGTAGGAGGTCGTGGGATGGATCCTGACCCTAATTACACCCGTATATCCGGAGTTTGAATGTCTCTCCTCTGTGGTCGCATGGATTTTTTTCTTCGGGTCCTCCGGTCTTTCCCTCCACATTTAGAAAACGTGCACTTAAAGTATTTCGCTGCTATGAAATTTCACACAATGAGCCACTTCGCTCTCATTTGTGGCCAGGTCAGTGTGACCTTACCTGGTAAAATAAAAATAGTTCAGCAGTTTATTTTAGACGTGAAGGGCACAAAGCCACGAGGAGGTTCGCGGCACGCACTCGCCCCGACTGCGCGCGCCACGTTCTGGCGTTCGGCCCCAGCATCTGCCGCTTCGTCCAAATGAAACGGGCCGAACCGCTCGGCACGGGGGAAAGCCGCGACCACAACGACACCGATGCGACTTCGGCGCCGGATCGTTTTCCGAGAGTCGTCGAGGTCGTGTTTGAGCGAAAGCACGCCGTTTTAGACTTTAAAATGTTTACTCCGGGATAAAAAAAAAAGGAAGGAAGAGCAGAGGAAAACAGTCCGGAATTAAATTTGCGTCGCACCGTGGGATTACTTTTCTGCCGTACCCGGGGAGGAGCCGCGCGTGTGGTATTTTTGTTATCCGTGGTGTGAAGGTTTATTTCCGTGCTTTCATGTTTGGAACAGATAAGCCGTTGGGGGGGGGGGGGGGGGGGAATAAGAAGCCACATGAAGGAATGTAACACGCATTTTGTGAGAAAAAACCCCCAATATAAAGCCCATGTTGGGGCCGTTGCCAATAATGTTGTGCTTTCAAGGTCTGCGAGGCTATTTGTAATTCTTTTGTTTTGTCTCTTTGTAAAATGTTGCCCCATGCGCAGGCTCGAATTCATGTGTAACACAGAGCTGTGCATGGCCCTACAATAATAATAATAGTGCTGACAATTATTGTTGATTTACCAACAACATCTCCACGGAGTCCCCCCCCCCCCCCACCGAAGAAGGGCTTTCGCGACCAATATTATTCACAATAAAGGTTTTTGGGTGAAATCGCACAAGTTTAAATGTGTCGTTAAACCCGCCATCACCCGACGCAGCCAACCAGTAAGGTTTGTCAAAAAAAAGTGCCAATTAGTTGCTACTTCAGCCCACTGGTGTGTTGGAGAGTAAATCCACAACATTTATCATTTGAGTACGACGTTTCGCTGGTTAATTCCATCAACCAGCATCATCGGGCGATTTTTGCCAGAATGTCGTTCTCAAATTGTAAATGTTGCGTATTTACTCTCCAACGCGCACCACCGGCGGGCTGAAGTAGTAACCAGTTGGCACGCTTTGTTCACGTGACAAACCTTACTGGTTGACTGTGTCAAGTGGTGGTGGGTTTAACGATCTAACCCATACACCTTTATTGTGAATAATATTGGTCGCGAAAGCCTTACTACGTGTTTGGCCAATTCTTATCTCTCTTCGATGGCTGGGCTGAGACCACTTGAGAGCAGAGTTTTGGCATGGCTGTACGGGATCGAGTGTTGCCCCCTCGCACGTGTGGATTTTCTTTGGGTGCGCGGATTTCCACCCAAATCTAAACACTCATTGGATTCGATCTCGGGCTGTCAATGGTGCTGGCTCAGAGCCCTGATAATAGACTCGGCGCTCTTTGACCTCTGACCCTCCCAGACAATTCTTGTAGGATGCAACATTTGTATTTTGCATTATGTTTTTGTTTGTCCTTTCACCCCCCCCCCCAACTTCCCCTTGCACAAGAGCCCCATCTCAGCCATTTCTCACCCACCACTAAACTATTTTATTTTAAAGCAAACACCCAATAAGCTATTTGCCCTTTCTCAGAGGTGACCTGGCCACATGTGATATCTCACCGAAGTGGTTGATATCATCACGCGTGGGAATTCATGATAATAGCGTAATAATATAAATGCGTGTTTCTAAATGCGGAGGGCAAACCGGAGTTCCTGGAGAAAAATCCACGCGACCCCTATGGGGAGAGAAAACACGCGGAATCCAAAAATACAATAGGCATCGTCATGGTCTGGGATCGAACCCAGGCACTCTTGTGCTTCAGGCGAGAGGAATAACATCTCGCCACCGCGATGCACCTAATAGAATACAGGCGACAAATCAACGACAAAATGAGTTACGGTTGGAGCTGCTGATCGGTATTTTTTTTTACTCTTTGCTTAATGATAACGAATGGGAATTAACAGTTTCAGCCACGTGTGCCGATGGGTACAATTTAACGCACAGGGAACGATTCCATTTATTTTGAGCAGTGCGGTAATTAAGCATGGTCTCACCTCGGTGAATCTGTACGGATAATTGATTTGCTCTGCCAATGGGTGGTGGGTTGAGGGCCCACCACACAGCCCACTGCAAATAATCATGCACGCGTATGGGAAAAAAACCCTTGAAATATTTAACATGTAAGCATAAGCCTTTGGCGTAACTATATGCGCGCATATCGTTACATATAATTAAAAAAAATGGTGATTTTTTATTCGTGAAAAATTGCACTCTCAAGGAAAGAAAACGACTCGGAGATGCGAGGAGGAACTGCAGATCAGCGGGAAGGCGACGGCTTCATGACGAAACAGGCACCAAATTCCACCCCGATTTCTGCGGTCCTCCATACATCTTAAGGTGTTATCGGCCAGTTAATGAGTGTCTACATTTGGGTGGAAATCTGCGCACCCAGAGAAAACCCACGCGTGCGAGGGGGCAACACGTTATCCCGTGCAGATGGAACAGATGGAGTACGCATTTTGGCTGTAAACACCATCTGGTATAGCCAAGATATGGCTCCTCAACGCCCATGGGCAGGTAGACTGACAAGATCCACCAACCATTGCTGCCTCCGGTTATCATGGCTGGTGACATCCGGTTCGAAATGAGTTCTACATGCATAGATACGCCTACTCCTGCGAGCGTGTCTGTTGAGCGTCCGTTGATAACAACTTTGCTACCAAACATCCTAATTGTCAAGGGTTGCGTGCGCGGTCATCAAGCGCGGGTCACGTGACCGCAGTCCCCCTTCCCTGAAAAGAAAACGAAAAGCAGCGACGCGCTGTGTTTTGGACAGGGCCGCTCCCGGGCGGAGCGAATTGCCCTCGCCACCATTAAGGCAGCGGCCGTTCATTTCCCAACCCCATTACGAGAATACGGCGTCAAAAAAAAAAGAAAGAAGACGTGTAAGAGTTGCTAAATTAACATCTAATATTTTAGCAATTTCTGCATAATGTGCATTCCCTGGCAGACAGCATTTCAGTGCATTGAGTCTCTCCTGTGGCTAATTAGGAAGAGGAATGAACGCTGAAGGCAGCTTAGGAACGAGCGTCCTACTTCAAATGTGCTGGGCTAGGCATGCAGCGGATAGTTTGTTCTTGGTCCAAGCATATTCTTTTCCCAATGTAAAAACTCGAATGCACACCGCACGTGCATGTGCGTGCGGACTTATGCACGTTAAACGTTTCTCGGACTCCATGCAGCCAACCGTGCTAATCGGAGGTTGCGGGGAGTGCTTACGTGCGTGTGCGTCAGGAAATCTCCATCGGCCACTCTCTCTCCACCGTTCAATGAAGGTGTCGCAACATCATCGCCGCCCCCTCGGCGTGTCCCGCGATGGCGCACAGTCGCGTCTCGCTCCTGCGAAATGTCACCGCGCCGTGCCCCACGCGGCGGCGGCGGCGGTGGTTCTCTTGGGCTTGCACCATCCTTGAGCTGCCATTCTGCCACCAGTCTCGTCTATTGACTGTCTAGCGGCGCGTCATGCCCAAGAACAAAAAAAAACCGGACTTTTCTGAACGGCCAAAAATGTGTCCTCTCATTTGGCTTCGTTTCCCCGAGCCGAGCGCCCTCCTTTTAATCTCGCAACGTAATTCCCAGCACGCATCTCTCCATATGTCTTGGCGCACTTTTAATCTTTTTTTTTTTTCCCCACTCGTCCTTCATCGAGGTTTCCAATCCATAAATAATGGCAGATGATGATGAAGTGTGCACCGATTGAAGACCATCGGGTGCGCTTCTGTGGCTGTCTGGAACGCTGTTCCTTCTGATATTGGGAAGCCACTGGAGCTATGCACTTCCAAATAGATTAAAAACTAATTTCTTTCGAACTGCTTTTTGTGTTTTAGTTTGTTGACCTTCCCCGCACATCCGATTAGCACAGTTGGCTCTGTACAGTGCGAAAGACGTTCACCATACATGACAGCGGGCACGGCACACGAGGGGGTGGCTGGCCAAACACCACGCCCGGCCGCCTTTGTGTCCCTCGTGGCGATATTTACACACTGCTCTAGTTACTCATTTGAGGCCGAGTAAACCTAGGGGAGGCCTAGAACTTGTTCCGATAATCGTCACTGGTGTCGACTGTGAGCGGGAATCGAACCCGGGTCACCGGGTTCTTAGCGCAGCACGCTAACCGCTGCACTACCACTCCCCACAGTGTGCCACACGCAAGCACGCACGCACAGATGGAAGGTTAAATAGTCGGGGGCATAGCAAAATCAGGTAATGAGAGCAAAATAATCCACACTCCAGATGCAAAGTGGCCCGCAGTACTAATTTCCCGATAGCGTTCAACGTGAAATAGGAATATTGGCTGCAAGCCGCACACGCTTCCCGGAAAACTCTGCCAGCAACCCATGCTGCTAATGAAAGCGGAGTTAATCTATCAAGCGCTGCCATTTTAAATCGGACGGACACCAATCTGCATGCGTTTAACGTCTCGGAGGTGCGATGCACGGACTTTACAATCTTCGCGTTTGCCGATCGATGGAATTGACCTTACAGGAATTTCGCCCGCGCTCGCAGGAAGCGATTGGACGTGAGTGGAAAAAAACACGAAATCACCCTCATCGGCAGTGTATGTATGTATGTAAGTTTAACTTCTTTTGCACCGTACGTAGCCAACCATGCTCATCGGAGGGGCAGGTCTGTTATTTGCATTCTACAAGGACCTAGAGGTAGTGCAGGGCACGGAAGGAGTTGCATTTATACGTGTGTGACGGTCCCACCTGATGACGGAGACTTGTGTTGCCTCCGAAACGTCGTGATTTATAATTTTATTTCTATTATTATTTTTATTATTTATTTTATTTATTTTTTACCTACGTGACTTTACCGAAAAAACCTAAGAGTATGAATCCTTGCAGTCACGAAAGCTAAAAATCTAGAATTATACGTGAAACGTCAGTCATCATCGCCATGACAACCATCCATGATCAATCCACTGCTGGATGATGGCCTTCCCAAGACGCCGCCATCTCTCACGATTCCGCGATGCAACAGGACACCCAGCACCTGTGCATCAGCTGATTTAATCGCTCTGTAGATATCCTCTCAGACGTGATCCCCCTCCCTTCGCTGCCAGTGTGTCCGTTATTCTTCATCCCAACCTCCCTTTTCTCCGTCACGTGTCCCACCCAAGGCCCACTTACTTTCCTTAACAGAATTGTGTTTCTGAAACTGCGTGCATTCTCTCATGTACGTGTGTTAAACTTCTTCTGCACCGTACGTAGCCCACCACGCTAATCAGAGGTGCGGGGAAGGACAACAAACTAAACCACAAAAAGCAGTTCTAAAGAAATTATTTGTTTCAGTCTAGATTTACAAGTGCATAGCTCCAGTGGCTTCTTAATGTCAGAAGGAAGAGCGTTCCAGACGGCCGCAGAAGCGCATCTGAAAGCGCGTGATTCGGTGACTGCCTCTGTTCGATGATCAGTCGAAAGTCGCTGCGAGGATGACCACCGGAGTTCCCGTCATGATTCACACCCCTAATGCATGCGGTCCCATGTCCCTCCGTGTAAAGTCCACGCATGCATTTATCCCATACTGGTGGCAAAACAGTAAAACAAACACGCTCTGATCATATATGCATTCATCTTCTTGGTTCTTTCGGTAAAATCACGTAGAAGGGAAATAATAAAATAATAAAAAGAAAAAGGGAAAAAATATTTATTATATAATTATATTATTTTATTATGCTTCATTTTTATTATTTTATTATTTCCCTTCTACGTAACTTTACCGAAGAACCAAGAAGATGATTCCCTGCAGTCACGAAAGCTTTAAATCGAAACATATATGCATTGTCCGTGAATCTCATTGGCCTACACCAGAGACAGCCTTCTTCGTGGGCCTGTCTCACCGGTGTTAGACCAGAGGAACGCTAAAAGACGAACAGTACACTATCATCATCATGGTGGCTAGGAGATGTTAACTACCTCGCCTGGTATGAAGGAGGTCGTGGGTTCGGACCCGACCCTGACGATGACTGCTGCTGTATATTTGGAGTTTGCATTTTCTCCCCATGTGGATTTTTTCTCCGGGTCCTCCTCCCACATTTTCCCTCCCACATTTAGAATAATTTGGCTGCTATAAATGTCCAAGTGATGATAAGCCACTTCGTTGCACTCTCATCTGTGGCCAGTTTGGGTAAAACAAAAAGAGCCGTAGTCGCAATAGAGTCCTTTATCCAGCAGTGGATAGACCATGGCTGCTGCTGCTACAGATGATGATGATGATAATTACACACCATTAGGAACCAATTACCGCAGGCATTGTTTATTGGACCGTAATGTTAATAACGAACGCGGTGTTTTAACTCGCATTCATTAATATGATTCCATGCCCTCTTGTAACATAAGCCAGTGGGGAGAATAACACCATTATAAAAATAAAAATTTCTTCTGTAATTGTGATATTATTTAAATAAATTGGAATTTCCCTTGTTACTGCAAGGTGCTAATAGACAATAATTTGACAGACATGTAGATTTATATTATTATAATTAACAGAATTAAAAAAAAATCACGCTTGTAAATTCACAGTGCATACTTATAAATTAGCACTTTCCATTTTATAAGTTATATATATTTTTAAAAAGTGCGTAAGCGTTACGAGTAGTATCTCACGTTGATGATGTGATAATTTTCACACATGAGTGCGGAGGTTTTCTCCCTGTTTTTTTTAAATATTTTTTTCCTAAAAAGTACTTAAACATGAAAGATATCGGAAAGAAATCAATTATATGTGGGTTGGATCACATTTAGAATTTAGTGGCTGTGTGAACACCTGAAGCCGGCACTGCTTGGGGCCACGTGTTTAAATCTGCGGGGTTTTGACCACCTCGTGATTAAACCAGGTTTTGCAACTGCAGCAAGTTCATCTCAATTCGGTCAGCAAAAAAAAGACTTGACACCAATTTGTTTTTCAACTTAACTCTTTTAGCCCACAATTAACCCCTGTTCATGCTTGGAACGTTAAATTAATTTAATGCGTATTCTTGATTCTTTCGGTAAAGTCACGTAGAAGGGAAATAATAAACTAATAACAATATAAAACAATAACACTTCTCACGACGTTTCGACTGCAACACAAGCAATCATCAGCAGGTGTGGATTTTACAGCTGATGATGTCGTGAGAATTGTTATTGCTTGATATTTTATTTTATTATTTCCTTTCTACGTGACTTTACCGAAAGAACCAAGAATAGGAATCCCTGCAGTCACGAAAGCTTTAAATAAAAATGTGGTTTAAGGCGATTTTAATAAAAAAAACTATCAAAGGAACCCCTAAAATACATTGAAACGGTTTAATGTTTATTTTTTCAAGAGTTTCCATTCGTGGCATGAAAGGGTGGAACACTGCGCTTCCTCCAGCTACCACGGCCATGGAAAACACTACAGTCCTTTACCCACCGTTTTTGCCGTAGTCGTCACATTGTCCACGACTCAGTTTGCCACACTGAATGGATGGATGTCCTTCGGAAGAGGGCTGCGTGCACAGCGGCTAAGACGCCAACAAATCCAAGCGGTCCACCGCCGTGGACATGACGCATTGACAGAGCGATTACTAAAGTGTATAAATATACCACACATGACTGACAATACGGAAATCCACTAAGTATAGAGACGCGTGCGAGCGTTCGATTAGCGAGGGTTATTGAAACGACTCCAAAATAATTCCACGGTGTCATTTTCTGGGGCTCCTTCCCTGCCAGAAGAGGTAGGCTTGGCTTATTAATCATTCAACATTAATAATTCTACTTCTTACCCTTGTTTCTATTTTTTACACTTGCCGAGCCTCTGGACCAGGGGTTGTCAATTCTAGATTTCAAGCTTTCGTGACTGAAATGATTCATATTCTTAGGTTTTTTCGGTAAAGTCACGTAGGTAAAAAAAATTAATGAATAAAAGTAAAATAAATAAATAAATAAAAATCACTATGTTTCGGAGGTAACACAAGCTTCCGTCATCAGGTGGAACCGTCACGTAGGTAAAATTTTAAAATTAAAATCAATGAACGTAAAATAAAATAAAAAAAATCACGATAGCTGTATTGTGCTGTGACGGTTCCACCTGAAGACGGAAGCTTGTATTGCCCCCGAAACATCGTGATTTTTAAAATTTTACTTTTATTAATTTTTATTTTAATTTTTTACCTACGTGACTTTACAAAAAAAAACCTAAGAATAGGGGTTGTTAACCTTGGGGATCCATAAATGCACGCGGCTCTTTAAGGACTTGCGTCACGACGTTAGTTATTAAGGACCACCGTATCGTATTCACGTGTGGTCATGGCTCTTGATACATTGAGTTTTTAAAAATGTATTGTTACGAATTCTAAAAAAAGGTTGTTCTTGTTGCAGGAGGATCCTGCTAGGTTGCCACAGTATGGGGCAACGAATTGCGATGTGTTACCCACTTAAGTAATTTGCGAGTATCTTTTTCAAATGTGGGAAATTTGGATCATGAAGTATTTTTATATGATGCCACGGGACCCTTTACGTCCACTCTGAAGCCGACTCGCACGCATTTTGTGGTTAATTCACCGGCAGTATTAACCAGGGCGGCTTGTTGGGTTTGAACCACGAACCTCTGGGGAAATTCCACGAAAATGAAAGTTCCGGAATTCCATTTGCACAATCCAGTAGTCCCATTGGGTATACATGGTAGATAAATACCAAACGATTTTATGTCATAACATTAACAGACAAATATTTGCTTATTGATATTAACCTAAGTGGCTTCCTGCTAAAACAACCTTTGGGAGGCGGTGTTACAAATCTTGAGTGATTGTTGGAAAGTCCTCACTCTTCAAGTGGGTTTTGGGTAACACTGGTCAACACACTTTTTCTGGCATAAGGTATTCCAACGGTTTTAAGGTAATTCTGAGGTGCTGATTCCAAATCTGGCATCAGTTTTTGTCTTTCACAGCAGGTTTTTGAGATAACAAATATTGCATTTTCAATTAAAACTGCAGAAGAAAAATATTAAATAAATGTTGATATCTACATAAAATGATATTATAAACACACTATCCTAAAAATACAGCACCATATTTTAACACTAAAGCAGTCACTGACTCGCAACAACTTGCAATCATAAGTGACAGAGTTAATTTCGGGTAAAATCAATGAAAATGGGGTATACCGATAGCATTAAATGAGATGTGATAGAGCAAATCTGAGATCAGATTTGGAATCGGCACCCTGAAATTAGTCTAAAACAGCTGCAAAAGTCCAGGCCAGAAAAAAATGCTTTTTTTTTGTTGACCAGTGTAATCCACATACATCCACGTAGGCTCCCAGAAGGCAGAGGGCCCGATGATGGGTTGTGTAAAATAGCTTCGGAGACGTAGACGTATCGTCTGATTATTCATTTTGTCATCTTCTATTGCCCACGACGATGCTCGCGATTATTGTTGTCACGTGACGACCACTGTCGACTTCCCACAAGGCGGTACCGATTGTATTGACCCCCGAGGTGATGATGGGCTGAGCTAGCCGCATCGTCCAAAAATGGTTTGCCACGATTTTAATAATTCGCACCTGTGTGCGTACGTATGCACACATACACTCCAGGATTCATACGTGCAAGCACCATGACAACAATCTAAATCGCAACAGTTGTTGTCGTTAAAATAACGAATGCTCATATTACCCTGGTATATATCTTTTTTTTTATATAAAAGTGTGAAATGTGAGCAACATTATATACGAAAAACTGCGACCATTTTGTTTCATGTTAATTAATATAAGAACATATTTCCCGCAACTCCGATTAGCACGGCTGGCTACGTGCGGTGCAAAAGAAGTTCAACATACTGTACATGCATGCCTGGAATCACAAAGAGAGGCGGGAAGAGGAACGCATGGATTTTGGAAGCATACGCAGGTTGAAGACGACACCATTCAAATTGTTCAGAATTATTAAGTGGGCTTGGGCAAGATGTCTCGCGACGAGGGAGTGTTAAATTTCGATTTTAAGCTTTCGTGACTGCAGGGATTCATCTTCATGGTTCTTTCGGTAAAGTCACGTAGAAGGAAAATAATAAAATAATAACAATAAAACATAATAAAATACAATTGAAGGAGTGTCAGTCAAGGGAGGAAACGCACGCAAGAGGACGATCATTGTGGAGATGGAGCGTTGAAATGGGACCATGAGCAGGCGCTAGCTGGGTTGCTGCATCGAGGGGATCGTGAGAGGGTGGCGATGGCTTGGGGAGGCCATCATCCATCAGTGGATCGATCTTGGCTCATTTAAAAAAAATCGCATCTGCTGACCATCTGGCAAAATGCAATAATGGTTTAAGGTGCAATAATAGTTTAATTAAAGTGGACAAGTAGGTGAGAGTTGTACACAGTTTGCACAGCGAAAATGGCAACATCTGTATAATTACTTGTAAAACCAATTACGTTGGTGGTTGAAGCCAAATATTGCATTATTATTCATAATTACATTGTCACTGCACCTTATTGCCCATTTAAAAATTAGGCCTTACAGACAAACATGATTGTTTGGTATTTTGATAACTCGCTGCAAAGGTTTTTTTTTTAATGAGGCAGTAATATCAGTGTAGGCTGTTGGCATGCTTTTATATTTAGCATAATGGCGTTACGTATTGAGACAGATACGTCATTGTGCTGCCACATATAATAGCGTCCTTCGTGCATCGATAAAAGCCTCGCAACGTGTTAAGACTCTTAGTCCTGGATTGGGATGTTTTGCCCATTGAATGAGCCAAACGTTGCAACCACTTTCTGGCTTTGACATTCCTCGAAGACACCGGTGGAACCATCAACCGCATGATCATAACGGCAACAGGCCAATGCGCACACCGCCTTCATGAAAGGACAATTAAGGACAAGGCACAGTGGTGCAATTGTGGCCACGCGACCCAAATCGTGGACTATATCGTTAAACAACTGTAGTTTGTGCCCACTGGCAGAGTCAGTGGTGGGTGGGGTGGCACGTGCCCCCCCCCCCCCCCCAGTGATCCGATCGAAATCCCTAATTTCGATCGGGTCATTGGGGTTTATTAGTAATAAATCGGCATTTTGCGACCCCCACTGCCACTGTGTAGTATATTATTACGTGCCAGGGACTTTATGAGATGACAGGACAATGGACTGAATCCATAATTGGCAATAAGTAACGGCAAAGCAGTTATTAGTGACTCACAGAATTGTGCGCAGTTGCGTATAGAGTACCACGACTTCCCTGAAGGCAAACATCTTAAGCGATCGCGATGCCGATTAAAACACGGTTCGAATTCGACCCTCGATCGATGGATGCGCCATCACCCCGTCGAATAAAAAGCAAGGGACAAATCCTTCCTTATGAGACCTCTCCTTTACCAGTACCAGTTGAAAGGGTAAAAAACCTATTACTATATTTTGCCACTGATAAAGGAGGTCTCATAGTGTAAATGCTTACCCCCGAGCTCTCAATACTCTGATAGTGCGCTGTTTTTGAGTTGTACGCCTTTTGACGTCATCTGGTCCAACACCAATGGAGACTAGGCTCTAAGAAAAGCTGTCTCGGGTGTGGACCAATCAACTTCAAGGACAGTGCATATCATTATCATCATCAGAGTTGTTTTCTTTTTGTTTACATTTTGACTGCTTGTGTTGTGGTTATTGTAAACATGATGCTTGTATAAAGGTGTCAGTTTTTGTACCAGTTGAAAGCGGTAAAAAACCTATTACTAAATCCTTACTAACAACTCCTATCATGATAATTGGTTTTTTTTTACCCTTCTATCTGGCAACAAAACTGACACCCTTTTTACAAGGAGTCATGTTTTGCATAGACCGCAATACCTGCAGTCATAAATACAAACAAAAGACATAACTCTGATAATGTGCACTGTCCTTGAAGTTGATTGGTCCACACCCGAGACAGCTTTCCTTAGAGCCTAGT